>NW_024607957.1:17500-30000 GCF_018296145.1 Oncorhynchus tshawytscha
TCCTGCATGGCCCGGGCCCGGGGGTGAAGAAACTCATATAATACCTTTATTTCCCTTTGGAAGTGTCACAAGCATGAAGATATCCTGCTCTAAGCGGGGTTGGGGGGTGGTCATACAGGAACCAATGGGGTGTTTGAGGGGAGGGGGCGGTCATACAGGAACCAATGGGGTGTTTGAGGGGAGGGGGCGGTCATACAGGAACCAATGGGATGTTTGAGGGGAGGGGCGGTCATACAGGAACCAATGGGATGTTTGAGGGGAGGGGGCGGTCATACAGGAACCAATGGGATGTTTGAGGGGAGGGGGCGGTCATACAGGAACCAATGGGATGTTTGAGGGGAGGGGGCGGTCATACAGGAACCAATGGGATGTTTGAGGGGAGGGGGCGGTCATACAGGAACCAATGGGATGTTTGAGGGGAGGGGGCGGTCATACAGGAACCAATGGGATGTTTGAGGGGAGGGGGCGGTCATACAGGAACCAATGGGATGTTTGAGGGGAGGGGGCGGTCATACAGGAACCAATGGGATGTTTGAGGGGAGGGGGCGGTCATACAGGAACCAATGGGATGTTTGAGGGGAGGGGGGTGGTCATACAGGAACCAATGGGATGTTTGAGGGGAGGGGGCGGTCATACAGGAACCAATGGGATGTTTGAGGGGAGGGGGCGGTCATACAGGAACCAATGGGATGTTTGAGGGGAGGGGCGGTCATACAGGAACCAATGAGATGTTTGAGGGGAGGGGGCGGTCATACAGGAACCAATGGGATGTTTGAGGGGGGGGGCGGTCATACAGGAACCAATGGGATGTTTGAGGGGAGGGGGCGGTCATACAGGAACCAATGGGATGTTTGAGGGGAGGGGGCGGTCATACAGGAACCAATGGGATGTTTGAGGGGAGGGGGCGGTCATACAGGAACCAATGGGATGTTTGAGGGGGGGGGGCGGTCATACAGGAACCAATGGGATGTTTGAGGGGGCGGTCATACAGGAACCAATGGGATGTTTGAGGGGAGGGGGCGGTCATACAGGAACCAATGGGATGTTTGAGGGGAGGGGGCGGTCATACAGGAACCAATGGGATGTTTGAGGGGAGGGGGCGGTCATACAGGAACCAATGGGATGTTTGAGGGGAGGGGGTGGTCATACAGGAACCAATGCGATCCTCGAGGGGGCGTGAAGGAACCAATGGGATGCTTGGGGGGGTGTTCATGAAGGAACCAATGCGATGCTCGAGATGGGGTCCTGCAGATGCAGTAATACCCACATGCAGGAACGCCCCGAATTGTGGGCTGCAGTTGCACCCTTTAGCTTGGCGAGGGGAAGTTTGGCAGTGTGTGTTACAAGACAAGCCGGCCTCTGACTCTCTGCCAGGAACAGAAGAGAGGGGAACAATAGACGGGTCTACCTGCTGTTTAACGGGGTTGGGGAAGACTGGGCCTGTTATAGTGTGTAGAACAGACAGAGAGGCCTGTTGTTGTTTAGGAACATCATATCAGAGGTTGCTGTTGTTGTTTAGGAACATCATATCAGAGGTTGCTGTTGTTGTTTAGGAACATCATATCAGAGGTTGCTGTTGTTGTTTAGGAACATCATATCAGAGGTTGCTGTTGTTGTTTAGGAACATCATATCAGAGGTTGCTGTTGTTGTTTAGGAACATCATATCAGAGGTTGCTGTTGTTGTTTAGGAACATCATATCAGAGGTTGCTGTTGTTGTTATGCAGCTAGTTGTGCTCAAAGTATATACCTTTAAAATAGGCTTTAACAAAAGTCAAACACAGTCTTTAGTAAAGAGAGACAGACAGACAGACAGACAGACAGAGGAGTATGAGAGAGACAGAGAAAGTCCACGTTAGTAAATGTGTTATTTCTGTCTTTCAGTAAGAGGAGGAGTGTCACTGCATACCTGAGTCAGCTGAAGGTGAGCTCTCTCACACACACACACACACACACACACACACACACACACACACACACACACACACACACACACACACACACACACACACACACACACACACACACACACAGACACAGGGCCGGCTCCAGGCAGCGACATAAGCGGTCGTTTAAGGCCCCAGACTCAATTAGCCATGTCAGCTAACAATTTGTTGATTGGTAAGTTATCCCCTAGCCAGTTATCTTGTAGTAATCATGGCCGAATACCGACCGGGCACATGGCCGAATACCGACCGGGCACATGGCCTAATACCGACCGGGCACATGGCCGAATACCGACCGGGCACATGGCCGAATACCGACCGGGCACATGGCCGAATACCGACCGGGCACATGGCCGAATACCGACCGGGCACATGGCCGAATACCGACCGGGCACATGGCCGAATACCGACCGGGCACATGGCCGAATACCGACCGGGCACATGGCCGAATACCGACCGGGCACATGGCCGAATACCGACCGGGCTCATGGCCGAATACCGACCGGGCACATGGCCGAATACCGACCGGGCTCATGGCCGGGGCCCTGACCTCCACGGGGAAACCGTTGATTTAGTTATTGATGAGTCGAACTGCATGAAATCTGTTATAAAATTGCTAAACGTTCTCTCCGCTCCATGACAAAATATGTAGAACTGAAGAAAACTTGCTTTAAAAACTACAACATTTTAGAATTATAGGACATTAACTTTAAAACATTTTGCTCTCCATTGTCAAGAGGGCGGGCGGGGGCACAAAAAATAAATGGTGTCCGCTTGGTGCGGAGCCCCCAACCAAATCTGGCTCAGGGCCCCCAAAAGGCTAGGGCCCCCAAAAGGCCAGGGCCCCCAAAAGGCCAGGGCCCCCAAAAGGCTAGAGCCCCCAAAAGGCTAGAGCCCCCAAAGGCCAGGGCCCCCAAAAGGCTAGGGCCCCCAAAAGGCTAGGGCCCCCAAAAGGCTAGAGCCCCCAAAAGGCCAGGGCCCCCAAAAGGCTAGAGCCCCCAAAAGGCCAGGGCCCCCAAAAGGCTAGAGCCCCCAAAAGGCCAGGGCCCCCAAAAGGCTAGGGCCCCCTAAAGGCCAGGGCCCCCAAAAGGCCAGGGCCCCCAAAAGGCTAGGGCCAGCCCTGCACACACACACATGCTGAAACAACACTCAGGCCTGTGGGTGTTTTTCCTGTGAAGTTTCAGTCAGCCCAATGTTTATCAGGAATGTAACACCCTTTCTTTAACGTTGCGGTAAGGTTAGTTCAAGGTTATTCTTGTTGTGTAGGTGTGTGGGGGGTTGCAGGGAGATGCATGTCAGTTTAAGGTTGTTGTAACATTGTTGTAATGTTGTATATGTGTTTGGAGGTCGCAGGAGAGATGGATTTTAGTCTGTTGTTGTTGTAACGTTGTTGTAATGTTGTATTTTAGTTGTGTTTGATGTGTTTGGAGGTCGCAGGAGAGATGGATTTTAGTCTGTTGTTGTTGTAACGTTGTTGTAATGTTGTATAGGTGTTTGAGATGGATTTTAGTAACGTTGTTGTAATGTTGTATAGGTGTTTGGAGGGAGATGGATTTTAGTCTGTTGTTGTTGTAACGTTGTTGTAATGTTGTATAGGTGTTTGGAGGTAGCAGGGAGATGGACTCTCTGAAGAAGGAGTTGGAGGAGGAACTGAAGCTATCTACTGATGACCTGAGGAGTCACGCCTGGTACCATGGACCCATAGGCAGAGAGGTACACACACACACCTGGTACTATGAACCCATAGGCAGAGAGGTACACACACACACCTGGTACCATGGACCCATAGGCAGAGAGGTACACACACACACCTGGTACCATGGACCATAGGCAGAGAGGTACACACACACACCTGGTACCATGGACCAATAGGCAGAGAGGTACACACACACACACACACACACCTGGTACCATGGACCCATAGGCAGAGAGGTACACACACACACCTGGTACCATGGACCCATAGGCAGAGAGGTACACACACACACCTGGTACCATGGACCAATAGGCAGAGAGGTACACACACACACCTGGTACCATGGACCAATAGGCAGAGAGGTACACACACACACACACACACACCTGGTACCATCGACCTATACACAGAGAGGTACACACACACCTGGTACTATGAACCCATAGGCAGAGAGGTACACGTACCTGGTACCATGGACCCATAACCAGAGAGGTACACACACACACCTGGTACCATCGACCTATACACAGAGAGGTACACACACACCTGGTACTATGAACCCATAGGCAGAGAGGTACACGTACCTGGTACCATGGACCCATAACCAGAGAGGTACACACACACACACCTGGTACCATCGACCTATACACAGAGAGGTACACACACACACACCTGGTACCATGGAACTATACCTGGTACATGGAACTATACACAGAGGTACGCACACCTGGTACCATGGACCTATAGATAGAGAGGTACACACTCAATCTCTCTCTCTCCTCTCTCTCTCTCTCTCTCTCTCTCTCTCTCTCTCTCTCTCTCTCTCTCTCTCTCTAGGGGGCAGAGGCTCTGCTGGAGAGAGATGGTGACTTCCTGGTTCGTGACACAGCCTCCTCCCCCGGTGACTATGTCCTGAGTTGCTATTGGAAGGACGAGCCCATGCACTTCAAGATCATTAAGGTGGTCCTTCGGCCCAAGAAGGTGTGTGTTTGTGTGTGTTTTATTCTGTTTCAGTTTGAAGGGGACTGGTTTGACGTGTGTCCGTGGGTCCGTGTGTTATAATGATGTGTCCTCCAGGGGGACTGGTTTGACGTGGGTCCGTGGGTCCGTGTGTTATAATGATGTGTCCTCCAGGGGGACTGGTTTGACGTGGGTCCGTGGGTCTGTGTGTTATAATGATGTGTCCTCCAGGGGGACTGGTTTGACGTGGGTCCGTGTGTGTGTGTTATAATGATGTGTCCTCCAGGGGGACTGGTTTGACGTGGGTCCGTGTGTGTGTTATAATGATGTGTCCTCCAGGGGGACTGGTTTGACGTGGGTCCGTGTGTGTGTGTTATAATGATGTGTGTCCTCCAGGGGGACTGGTTTGACGTGGGTCCGTGTGTGTGTGTTATAATGATGTGTCCTCCAGGGGGGGACTGGTTTGACGTGGGTCCGTGTGTGTGTGTTATAATGATGTGTCCTCCAGGGTTACTCCCGTGAGCTGTTCCAGTTTGAAGGGGATCGTTTCGACAACATTCCCGCCCTTGTGCGTTTCCACGTGGGTGGACGTCATCCTGTCTCCCAGGCCTCTGGCGCCATAGTCTATCACCCAATCACACGCTCCCTGCCTATACGTGTCATCAGTGAGCGCCAGGCAGAGCGGACCGGTAAGGACCCACAGACGGCGTGGGACTGTCACAGTGGAACACACTGTCACAGTGGATAGAACACACTGTCACAGTGGATAGAACACACTGTCACAGTGGATAGAACACACTGTCACAGTGGATAGAACACACTGTCACAGTGGATAGAACACACTGTCACAGTGGATAGAACACACTGTCACAGTGGTCACAGTGGATAGAACACACTGTCACAGTTTGGGTTTAAATATTTGTTTTATTCTGTCGAGGTGCAGGAAAAGTAGAGGAGTTTGCCGATCAGAAAGGCAGTGGGTTGTGTTCCAATCTACACTACATGTATGTTGGGGTCCGGCCACGAACCACTGGACCACACTCTGTCACTCTGTCACTCTGTCACTCTGTCTCTCTCTCACTCTATCACTCTATCACTCTGTCACTCTGTCACTCTCTCACTCTGTCACTCTGTCACTCTGTCACTCTGTCTCTCTCTCACTCTATCACTCTATCACTCTGTCACTCTGTCACTCTGTCACTGTCAGTCTGTCACTCTGTCACTCTGTCACTCTGTCACTCTGTCAGTCTGTGTCTGTCACTATGTCAGTCTGTCAGTCTGTCACTCTGTCAGTCTGTCACTCTGTCAGTCTGTCACTCTGTCAGTCTGTCAGTCTGTCAAAACCATTGGTAATTAATGAATGAACTGCGTCAGAACCACACATGGTGTGGAGGTACATGATTAATTTTTGTGTTCCGGAGGCTCACCAACTCAGGTGTTAGATGTTATTTTCTTCCCTCCTCTAGAAAGCAACAGATCCAGCAACAGATCCAGCAACCGATCCAGCAACAGCGCCCTCGACAGGGTGGGGGTGGAATCACAGCCAGACCGCAGCAAGAGATTCAGCTTCAACTCATCACACATGGACACACTACACGTCACTAACACACTGCTCAGGTGGCTTTACACACACACACACACACACACACACACACACACACACACACACACACACACACACACACACACACACACACACACACACACACACACACACACACACACACACATAGATACTGTTTTGTGTTGTGTTTGGTATAGTTAGTGTTTGTGTGTGTGTGTATTGTTATGTGTGTGTGTGTATTGTTTGTGTGTGTGTGTATTGTTTGTGTGTGTGTTTATTGTTTGTGTTTCTCAGGAGTGGGAGTCAGCCAGCCAACCTGGAGAATCTGGGCAGAAGACCCTCGATCCAATCAGCACAGTCTGAAAGCAACCTACGCACAGGTAACACACACACACACACACACAATCGTACATTCCCACCTCTGCTCAGGTAACACACACACTCGTACATTCCCACCTCTGCTCAGGTAACAAACACCTCTCTCCTCTCCCTCCAGGTGCTCCTCATAGCGGTGAATCAGAGGCCGTAGGCCCCGCTCCCATTTCCCCAGTGTTCCGAACGGGTAGCGAACCCCTGATCAGCCCCTCAGCCCTCAGACACACACGGCCCTCACACCCAGGTAACACACACACACACGGCCCTCACACCCAGGTAACACACCACACACACGGCCCTCACACCCAGGTAACACACACACACACGGCCCTCACACCCAGGTACACACACACACACACACACACACACACACACGGCCCTCACACCCAGGTAACACACCACACACACGGCCCTCACTCCCAGGTAACACACCACACACACGGCCCTCACACCCAGGTAACACACCACACACACACACACACGGCCCTCACACCCAGGTAACACACCACACACACGGCCCTCACACCCAGGTAACACACCACACACACGGCCCTCACACCCAGGTAACACACCACACACACGGCCCTCACACCCAGGTAACACACCACACACACATGGCCCTCACACCCAGGTAACACACACACACACACACAGCCCTCACACCCAGGTAAACACACACACACACACACGGCCCTCACACCCAGGTAACACACCCACACACGGCCCTCACACCCAGGTAACACACCACACACACGGCCCTCACACCCAGGTAACACACCACACACACGGCCCTCACACCCAGGTAACACACCACACACACGGCCCTCACACTCAGGTAACACACCACACACACATGGCCCTCACACCCAGGTAACACACACACACACACACACGGCCCTCACACCCAGGTAACACACACACACACGGCCCTCACACCCAGGTAACACACACACACGGCCCTCACACCCAGGTAACACACACACCCACACGGCCCTCACACCCAGGTAACACACACACACACACACACGGCCCTCACACCCAGGTAACACACCCGTTCTGTAACCCCTCCTGTGGTCCCCAGGTGGAGGTGTGACGCTGCGAGGTTCTGACGGACAGCTGCACCCCCGAGCCCCGCCCAAACCCTTCAGAGTGTCCACCTTCTTCCCCGGGACTCCTCCCAACCGTCACCGTGACGACCCCTATGACGAGCTGGTCATTCAGGTGCCTGAATCAAAGTAAGAAACCATTTGGGTCTTACAGTGTCTCACAAACTAGGGGTTGTTTCCCAAACTAGGGGTCGTTGCCCAAACTAGGGGTCGTTGCCCAAACTAGGGGTCGTTTCCCAAACTAGGGGTCGTCGCCCAAACTAGGGTCGTCTCCCAAACTAGGGCTCGTCGTCTCCCAAACTGGGGGTCGTCTCCCAAACTAGGGGTCGTTTCCCAAACTAGGGGTCGTCGCCCAAACTAGGGGTTGTCTCCCAAACTAGGGGTCGTTTCCCAAACTGGAGGTCGTTTCCCAAACTAGGGGTCGTCTCCCAAACTAGGAGTCGTTTCCCAAACTGGAGGTCTTTTCCCAAACTAGGGGTCGTCTCCCAAACTAGGGGTCGTTTCCCAAACTAGGGGTTGCGACTGATGAAACTCTCAAATAAAATGTTTTTAAAAAACAAGCTTTGTTCATAGAACCGGGGTTACATCAGTAACCTCTAGATGTGAGGTTAGCCTCTAGATGTGGTTGTAATGAACAGTTAGTGGATTCGGCTATTTCAGCCACACCTGTTGTTGACAATCACACAGCCATGCAATCTCTATAGTCAAACATTGGCAGTAGAATGACCTTACTGAAGAGCTCAGTGGCTTTCAACGTGGCACCGTCATAGGATGCCACCTTTCCAACAAGTCAGTTTGTCAAATTTCTGCCCTGTTCAATTGTAAGTGCTATTATTGTGAAGGAGCAACAATGGCTCAGCCTTGAAGTGGTAGACCGCTGAGTGTTGAAACGCGTAGAGTGTAAAAAATCGTCAGTCCTCGGTTGCAAGACTCACTATCGAGTTCCAAACGGTCTCTGGAAGCAATGTCAGCACTGAACTGTTCGTCGGGAGCTTCATGAAATGGGTTTCCGTGGCCGAGCAGCAGCACACAAGCCTAAGATCACCATGCGCAATGCCAAGCGTCGGCTGGAGTGGTGGAAAGCTTGCCGCCATTGCACTCTGGAGCATTGGAAATGCGTTCTCTGGAGTGATGAATCACGCTTCACCATCTGGTAGTCCGATGGACTAATCTAGGTTTGGCGGATGCCATGAGAACTCTACCTGCCCCCATGTATTGTGCCAACTGTAAAGTTTGGTGGAGGAGGAATGATGGTCTGGGGCAGTTTTCATGGTTCGGGCTAGGCCCCTTAGTTCCAGTGAAGGAAAATCTTAACGCGACAGCATACAATGAAATTCTAGACAATTCTGTGCTTCCAACTCTGTGGCAACAGTTTGGGGAAGGCCCTTTCTTGTTTCAGCATGAAGATGCCCCCGTGCACAAAGCGAGGTCCATACAGAAATGGTTTGTCGAGATCGCTGTGGAATAACTTGACTGGACGACACAGAGCCCTGACCTCAACCCCATCGAACACCTTTGTGATGAATTGGAACACGGACTGCGTGCCAGGCCTAATCGCCCAACATCAGTCCCGACCTCACTACTTCTCTTGGCTGAATGGAAGCAAATCCCCACAGCAATGTTCCAACATCTAGTGGAAAGCCTTCCCAGAAGAGTGGAGGCTGTTATAGCAGCAATGTTCCATCATCTAGTGGAAAGCCTTCCCAGAAGTGTGGAGGCTGTTATAGCAGCAATGTTCCATCATCTAGTGGAAAGCCTACCCAGAAGAGTGGAGGCTGTTATAGCAGCAATGTTCCAACATCTAGTGGAAAGCCTTCCCAGAAGAGTGGAGGCTGTTATAGCAGCAATGTTCCAACATCTAGTGGAAAGCCTTCCCAGAAGAGTGGAGGCTGTTATAGCAGCAATGTTCCATCATCTAGTGGAAAGCCTTCCCAGAAGAGTGGAGGCTGTTATAGCAGCAATGTTCCAACATCTAGTGGAAAGCCTTCCCAGAAGAGTGGAGGCTGTTATAGCAGCAATGTTCCATCATCTAGTGGAAAGCCTTCCCAGAAGAGTGGAGGCTGTTATAGCAGCAATGTTCTAACATCTAGTGGAAAGCCTTCCCAGAAGAGTGGAGGCTGTTTTGCAGCAATGCTCTAACATCTAGTGGAAAGCCTTCCCAGAAGAGTGGAGGCTGTTATAGCAGCAATGTTCCAACATCTAGTGGAAAGCCTTCCCAGAAGAGTGGAGGCTGTTTTGCAGCAATGCTCTAACATCTAGTGGAAAGCCTTCCCAGAAGAGTGGAGGCTGTTATAGCAGCAATGTTCTAACATCTAGTGGAAAGCCTTCCCAGAAGAGTGGAGGCTGTTTAGCAGCAATGTTCTAACATCTAGTGGAAAGCCTTCCCAGAAGAGTGGAGGCTGTTATAGCAGCAAAAGGGGAACAACTCCATATTAATGTCCATGGTTTTGGAATGAGATACTTGACAAGCAGGTGTCCACATACTTTTGGTTCTGTAGTGTGTATATATATGTATGTGTTATTGTGTTTTCTGTCAGAAAACGGGGCCACGTGGACAGGCTGCGTGCGGAGGAGAAGTGGCAGAGCAGAGCCCGTCTCACTGAGACATCCTTCAGCTTCCTGGAGGCACAGGAAAGCGGGGAGTTGCCTCGGTTACCAATTGACGGACAGGTCCAGGAGGAAGAGGAGGAGTCACACTTTCAGAGGCCGCAGGTTTGTTGTTGTTGGGTGTTGTTTATTTAATTTGATTTACAATGAACGACATTGTGATGTAGGGGATTCTATTAGATGTTTATTGGACCACATTGTGATGTAGGGGATTCTATTAGATGTTTATTGGACAGCATTGTGATGTAGGGGATTCTATTAGATGTTTATTGGACCGCATTGTGATGTAGGGGATTCTATTAGATGTTTATTGGACAGCATTGTGATGTAGGGATTCTATTAGATGTTTATTGAACAACATTGTGATGTAGGGGATTCTATTAGATGTTTATTGGACCACATTGTGATGTAGGGGATTCTATTAGATGTTTATTGGACAACATTGTGATGTAGGGGATTCTATTAGATGTTTATTGGACCACATTGTGATGTAGGGGATTCTATTAGATGTTTATTGGACCACATTGTGATGTAGGGATTCTATTAGATGTTTATTGGACCACATTGTGATGTAGGGATTCTATTAGATGTTTATTGGACCACATTGTGATGTAGATTCTATTAGATGTTTATTGGACCACATTGTGATGTAGGGGATTCTATTAGATGTTTATTGGACAACATTGTGATGTAGGGGATTCTATTAGATGTTTATTGGACCACATTGTGATGTAGGGGATTCTACTAGATGTTTATTGGACAGCATTGTGATGTAGGGGATTCTATTAGATGTTTATTGGACAGCATTGTGATGTAGGGGATTCTATTAGATGTTTATTGGACAACATTGTGATGTAGTTGATGTTTTGTAGCTCAGTTTGACTACATGTTAGTGAATAACAGACTATGAACTCGTAGTGTAATGTAACGTAACGTAGTGTAATGTAACGTAACAGTCTAATGTAACGTAACAGTCTAATGTAGTGTAACGTAGTGTAGTGTAACGTAACAGTCTAATGTAACGTAACAGTCTAATGTAACGTAACAGTCTAATGTAGTGTAGTGTAATGTAGTGTAACGTAGTGTAACGTAACAGTCTAATGTAGTGTAACGTAGTGTAGTGTAATGTAGTCTAATGTAGTGTAATGTAATGTAACGTAACAGTCTAATGTAGTGTAGTGTAATGTAACAGTCTAATGTAGTGTAGTGTAATGTAGTGTAATGTAGTGTAACGTAACAGTCTAATGTAGTGTAATGTAGTCTAATGTAGTGTAGTGTAATGTAGTGTAATGTAGTGTAACGTAACAGTCTAATGTAGTGTAACGTAGTGTAGTGTAATGTAGTCTAATGTAGTGTAATGTAGTGTAACGTAACAGTCTAATGTAGTGTAACGTAGTGTAGTGTAATGTAGTCTAATGTAGTGTAATGTAGTGTAGTGTAACGTAACAGTCTAATGTAGTGTAACGTAGTGTAACGTAACAGTCTAATGTAGTGTAACGTAGTGTAGTGTAATGTAGTCTAATGTAGTGTAATGTAGTCTAATGTAGTGTAGCATAACGTAACAGTAATGTAGTGTAATGTAGTGTAACGTAACAGTAATGTAGTGTAATGTAGTGTAGTGTAGCGTAACGTAACAGTCTAATGTAGTGTAGTGTAGTGTAATGTAGTGTAATGTAGTGTAACGTAACAGTCTAATGTAGTGTAGTGTAGTGTAATGTAGTGTAATGTAGCGTAACGTAACAGTCTAATGTAGTGTAGTGTAGTGTAATATAGTGTAATGTAGTGTAACGTAACAGTCTAGTGTAGTGTAGTGTAACGTAACAGTCTAATGTAGTGTAATGTAGTGTAATGTAGTGTAATGTAGTGTAATGTAACAGTCTAATGTAGTGTAATGTAGTGTAATGTAGTGTAATGTAACAGTCTAATGTAGTGTAGTGTAATGTAACAGTCTAATGTAGTCTAATGTAGTGTAACGTAACAGTCTAATGTAGTGTAATGTAGTGTAGTGTAGTCTAATGTAGTGTAACGTAACAGTCTAATGTAGTGTAGTGTAGTGTAACGTAACAGTCTAATGTAGTGTAGTGTAGTGTAGTCTAATGTAGTGTAACATAACAGTCTAATGTAGTGTAATGTAGTCTAATGTAGTGTAATGTAGTGTAACGTAACAGTCTAATGTAGTGTAATGTAGTGTAGTGTAATGTAGTGTAGTGTAATGTAGTGTATTGTAGTGTAACGTAACAGTGTAAT
>NW_024607957.1:35000-43112 GCF_018296145.1 Oncorhynchus tshawytscha
CTGCTCACAGGTAACACACACAGCCTGCTCACAGGTAACACACACAGCCTGCTCACAGGTAACACACACAGCCTGCTCACAGGTAACACACTCAGCCTGCTCACAGGTAACACACTCAGCCTGCTCACAGGTAACACACTCAGCCTGCTCACAGGTAACACACACACACATTATGGAAAACACACACATTATGGAAAACACAAACACATTGTAAAAACACACACATTGTAAAAACACACACATTGTAAAAACACACATTATGGAAAAAACACACAGACATGTATAGAAAACACACAGGCACACATCCAATTCACCAAATCAAATCACATTAATCCTGTCTCATAACCATTCCGAGTCACTGATTGGCCGTGGGCCCTGTCACTCTGTCCCGTCAGGTGACTGGGAGCCAATCCCAGAGCTGCTGGAGGGGTTCAGGACAGAGTTTGCCCTGAGGCTGTTCTGGGGTCAGACTGGAGCCGCGGCAGACAAGGAGAAACGCTACGACAAGTTTGACAAGATCCTCACCGTGCTCTCCAACAAACTGGAACCTACCGAGGAGTTCTCCCCGGAACTCTGACCCTTTAAACTCTCTACTCTGTGACCTGGGCTGCATTCAGGAGGGCGCAACGTTGCACAACAGTTTGAAATCTGTAACCCGTTTTTACCTGGATCATTATTCAGTAGAAGCTTTTTGTAGCAAAAAAATTATAATAAAAAAGAGTTTGTTATTGGATAAGATCAGGTGTTTCCTCTCTGTTTCAGTCCGTTTCAGTGCCTAATGAATATGTCCTGGGGTGTGTGTCTGGGTGTTTCTGTGTGTGTTTCTGTGTGTGTCTGTGTCTGTGTCTGTGTGTGCGCCTAATGAATATGTCCTGGGGTGTGTGTCTGGGTGTTTGTGTGTGTGTGTCTGTGTGTGCGTCTGTGTGTGCGCCTAATGAATATGTCCTGGGGTGTGTGTCTGGGTGTTTCTGTGTGTGTGTCTGTGTGTGTTTCTGTGTGTGTGTGTGTCTGTGTGTGCGCCTAATGAATATGTCCTGGGATGTGTGTGTGTGTTTCTGTGTGTGTGTCTGTGTGTGTTTCTGTGTGTGTGTGTGTCTGTGTGTGCGCCTAATGAATATGTCCTGGGGTGTGTGTCTGGGTGTTTGTGTGTGTGTGTCTGGGTGTTTCTGTGTGTGTCTCTGTGTGTGCGCCTAATGAATATGTCCTGGGATGTGTGTCTGGGTGTTTCTGTGGTTCGCACCCACGGGGTTCATACCTAGCAGGTGTGGATGCGTTGGTTTCCCCTCATAAACCTGGCGAAGGTCTACGTCCCAAATGGCATCCTATTCATCCTAAGGGCCACTACCAGGGCTCTGGTTGAAAGTAGGGCACGATACAGGGAATAGGGCTCTGGTTGAAAGTAGGGCACGAAACAGGGATCAGGGCTCTGGTTGAAAGTAGGGCACGATACAGGGAATAGGGCTCTGGTTGAAAGTAGGGCACGATACAGGGAATAGGGCTCTAGATGAAAGTAGGGCACGATACAGGGATCAGGGCTCTAGATTAAAGTAGGGCACAATACAGGGAATAGGGCTCTAGATTAAAGTAGGGCACGAAACAAGGAATAGGATGCTATTTGGGACGTAGACAAGGTGTGTGATGTGCTTCTACTGGTTGTTGATTCAGCTGTGTCAAAATGTTGACCAGCAGTTTACCCATTAACATGTTCTGTGTTCAGACATCTTTATTCTGTAGAGTTTACCCTGTTAACAACCTTATTCTGTAGAGTTTACCCTGTTAACAACTTTATTCTGTAGAGTTTACCCTGTTAACAACCTTATTCTGTAGAGTTTACCCTGTTAACCTTATTCTGTAGAGTTTACCCTGTTAACAACCTTATTCTGTAGAGTTTACCCTGTTAACAACTTTATTCTGTAGAGTTTACCCTGTTAACAACTTTATTCTGGTGAGTTTACCCTGTTAACAACCTTATTCTGTAGAGTTTACCCTGGTAACATCTTTATTCTGTAGAGTTTACCCTGTTAACAACTTTATTCTGTAGAGTTTACCCTGTTAACAACTTTATTCTGTAGAGTTTACCCTGGTAACATCTTTATTCTGTAGAGTTTACCCTGTTAACCTTATTCTGTAGAGTTTACCCTGTTAACAACTTTATTCTGTAGAGTTTACCCTGTTAACAACTTTATTCTGTAGGGTTTACCCTGGTAACATCTTTATTCTGTAGAGTTTACCCTGTTAACAACCTTATTCTGTAGAGTTTACCCTGTTAACAACCTTATTCTGTAGAGTTTACCCTGTTAACAACCTTATTCTGTAGAGTTTACCCTGTTAACAACCTTATTCTGTAGAGTTTACCCTGTTAACAACCTTATTCTGTAGAGTTTACCCTGTTAACAACCTTATTCTGTAGAGTTTACCCTGTTAACAACTTTATTCTGTAGAGTTTACCCTGTTAACAACTTTATTCTGTAGAGTTTACCCTGTTAACAACTTTATTCTGTAGAGTTTACCCTGGTAACAACTTTATTCTGTAGAGTTTACCCTGTTAACAACCTTATTCTGTAGAGTTTACCCTGTTAACAACTTTATTCTGTAGAGTTTACCCTGTTAACAACTTTATTCTGTAGGGTTTACCCTGGTAACATCTTTATTCTGTAGAGTTTACCCTGTTAACAACTTTATTCTGTAGAGTTTACCCTGGTAACAACTTTATTCTGGTGAGTTTACCCTGTTAACAACTTTATTCTGGTGAGTTTACCCTATTAACATGTTAACAACTTTCTTCTCAACCAGCCAGGTGTTTTTTTTTAAGGGAAATCACTGGAACGTTCTGAGTTAACACATTTTCTATTCAGATGATTTAAAACATCACTGTGTCAACTTTGGGCTGTTAAAAAGACAACACACTACAAAATGAAACAAAACATCAAATTTGACATAAATCTATTTATTATTTTTTATTTATTCTCAATCAAAATAGTTCACAGGGTATTTAGAGATCAACACATAAGTAGTTTTAAAATGTGATCAAATAATAACATACAGACACTCCATAAAACATTGAGAAGCAGCGAGTGACGAGTCCAGTTCCATTTAACCAGGGAGATGTGAGGTCAAACGAGACCTGGAGGGCTGACAGACACTGTCCTGTTCCCCCCAGTTCCATTTAACCAGGAGATGTGAGGTCAAACTAGACCTGGAGGGCTGACAGACACTGTCCTGTTCCCCTGTGGCCCCCTATTCCCCTGTGAGGTCAAACTAGACCTGGAGGGCTGACAGACACTGTCCTGTTCCCCTGTGGCCCCCTATTCCCCGTGGGCCTCCTATTCCCCTGTGAGGTCAAACCCTGGAGGGCTGACAGAATGCCTCCCGTGGGCCTCCTGTTCCCCTGTGAGGTCAAACTAGACCTGGAGGGCTGACAGACACTGTCCTGTTCCCTGGCCTCCTATTCCCCGTGGGCCTCCTATTCCCTGTGGCCCCCTATTCCCCTGTGAGGTCAAACTAGACCTGGAGGGCTGACAGACACTGCCTCCCCTGTGGCCTCCTGTTCCCCTGTGAGGTCAAACTAGACCTGGAGGGCTGACAGACACTGCCTCCCCTGTGGCCTCCTGTTCCCCTGTGAGGTCAAACTAGACCTGGAGGGCTGACAGACACTGCCTCCCCTGTGGGCCTCCCCCGCTACCCGTGGGCCTCCCGTTACCCCCGCTACCCCGTGGGCCTCCCCGCTACCCCGTGGGCCTCCCGCTACCCGTGGGCCTCCGTTACCCCGTGGGCCTCCCGTTACCCCGTGGGCCTCCCGCTACCCCGTGGGCCTCCCGTTATCCCCCCGTTACCTCGTGGGCCTCCCGTTATCCCCCGTTACCTCGTGGGCCTCCCGTTACCCCCGTTCCCCGTGGGCCTCCCGCTACCCCGTGGGTCCTCCCGCTACCCCGTGGGTCAGGCCTCTGGTCAAGGTAGGGGACTATATAGGGAATAGGGTGCCATTTTGGGACATGTAATTGATACATGATTTGGTGTCCCAGGTCTGAATGAGACGGCTGGGATTCAACCTAAAGGTGCACTGACCACGTCGCACCGTTAACCAGCTCATTCCTCTGGTTGTCATGGTAAACGCTGCGGATGTCAGCTGAACATTTGATTGAACAGTCTAGTTTGGTTTGCTCATAATCCACAATGCGCCTTTGATTGAATCCCGGACGGAAGTTAAACTATCAGAAACACCAGGGGTCCTCCAGGAGGAGTTAGACAGCAGTAGTCACAACACCACCACAGACCCATCTGATTGGCCAGAACCTGACCACGGACCCATCTGATTGACCACGGACCCATCTGATTGGCCAGAACCTGACCACGGACCCATCTGATTGGCCAGAACCTGACCACGGACCCATCTGATTGGCCAGAACCTGACCACGGACCCATCTGATTGGCCAGAACCTGACCACGGACCCATCTGATTGGCCAGAACCTGACCACGGACCCATCTGATTGGCCAGAACCTGACCACGGACCCATCTGATTGGCAGAACCTGACCACGGACCCATCTGATTGGCCAGAACCTGACCACGGACCCATCTGATTGGCCAGAACCTGACCACGGACCCATCTGATTGGCCAGAACCTGACCACGGACCCATCTGATTGGCCAGAACCTGACCACGGACCCATCTGATTGGCCAGAACCTGACCACGGACCCATCTGATTGGCCAGAACCTGACCCCGGACCCATCTGATTGGCCAGAACCTGACCCCCCGGACCCATCTGATTGGCCAGAACCTGACCCCGGACCATCTGATTGGCCAGAACCTGACCCCTGACCCCGACCCGGACCCATCTGATTGGCCAGAACCTGACCCCGGACCCATCTGATTGGCCAGAACCTGACCCATCTGATTGGCCAGAACCTGACCCATCTGATTGGCCAGAACCTGACCCATCTGATTGGCCAGAACCTGACCCATCTGATTGGCCAGAACCTGACCACGGACCCATCTGATTGGCCAGAACCTGACCACAGACAGTTAAACCACAAAAAGAGAGAGAGATAAACAGAACAAAGAAACAACAACCAAAACAGTCTGTATGAACTGGATCAGACGGTAACCATAACAACCACAGACATGGTCAGAGAATCAGACAACCAATAAGAACCGCAGAAACATTTAAAAACTGATCAGTTTCACATACAGTCTGCGTCCCAATTGGCCCCCTATTCCTCACAGGCCTCTGATCAAAATTAGTGCACTATATAGGGAATAGGCCTCTGATCAAAATTAGTGTACTATATAGGGAATAGGGCCCTGGTCAACAGTAGTGTACTATATAGGGAATAGGGCCCTGATCAACAGTAGTACTATATAGGAATAGGCCCTGATCAACAGTAGTGTTCTATATAGGGAATAGGTCTCTGATCAAAATTAGTGCACTATATAGGGAATAGGGATCTGGTCAGTAGTGTAATAGGTGCACTATATAGAATAGGGCCCTGTCAATAGTAGTGTTCTATATATAGGGAATAGGCCTCTGGTCTATAGTAGTCTATATAGGGAATAGGCCTCTGGTCTATAGTAGTGTTCTATATAGGGAATAGGGCTCTGGTCAGTGTTCTATATAGGGAATAGGGCTCTGGTCTATAGTAGTGTTCTATATAGAATAGGGCTCTGGTCTAAAGTAGTGTTCTATATAGGGAATAGGCTCTGGTCTATAGTAGTGTTCTATATAGGGAATAGGGCTCTGGTCTATAGTAGTGTTCTATATAGGGAATAGGGCTCTGGTCTATAGTAGTGTTCTATATAGGGAATAGGGCTCTGGTCTATAGTAGTGTTCTATATAGGAATAGGGCCCTGGTCTACAGTAGTGTTCTCTATATAGGGAATAGGGCTCTGGTCTATAGGGCCCTGGTAGTGTTCTCTATAGGAATAGGGCTCTGGTCTATAGTAGTGTTCTATATAGGGAATAGGGCTCTGGTCTATAGTAGTGTACTATATAGGGAATAGGGCTCTGGTCTATAGTAGTGCACTATATAGGGAATAGGGCCCTGATCAACAGTAGTGTTCTGTATAGGGTATCATTTGGGATCTAACCACTCTTCTGATGAGAGAACATGTGACAAACAAGTACACTATATAGAAACAGGGTGGTGTTTGGGACGCAGGTCCATAAAATAGTGGCTTCACCATCCAGCTGATAACAATTTCATCCACATCTGATAACTAGGATAGCAGTCATTTAATATAAAAACAATCACAATGTCATGGCAACTAATGATCTGTGATTAGGTAAGTATAGGGAGAGAGGAATGGGACTGGGAGAGAGGGGTGGAGGGAGAGGAGGAGGGGTGGAGAGAGGTAGAGAGAGGTAGAGAGAGTGAGAGAGAGGTAGAGAGAGAGGAAGAGGTAGAGAGAGAGGAAGAGGTAGAGAGAGATTTAAAGAGGTAGAGAGAGTGAGAGAGTGTAGAGAGTGAGTGAGAGAGAGGAGAGAGAAGTGGGAGAGGTAGAGAGAGAGGGAGAGAGAGGTAGAGAGAGATGAAGGGGTGGTACTGCTTAAACACACAGAATGGAAGTCCTTGGCTGAAAGGAGTGTGTGTCTGTCCGTCCGTGTGTGTTAAATCGGTGTATCCATGTGTGTGTGTGTGTGTGTGCATGTGTGTGTTATTGTCTAGAATTTGACGTAGGATGAGGGGATGTATCCTTCGTCTCCGTTGGCTCGTAGAATCCTCATCCATCCATCTCCTTTATCACTCTCCATCACACTGAGCTGCTCGCCTTCTGTTATAGACACTGTCCCCTGACTGGACCCTGGAGACACACACACACTAGTTATAGACACTGTCCCCTACTGGACCCTGGAGACACACACACACTAGTTATAGACACTGTCCCCTGACTGGACCCTGGAGACACACACACTAGTTATAGACACTGTTCCCTACTGGACCCTGGAGACACACACTAGTTATAGACACTGTTCCCTACTGGACCCTGGTGTGTGTGATGGCGTATGTGATGGTGTGATGTGTGTGTGATGGTGTGATGTGTGTGGGATGGTGTGTGTGATGTGTGTGATGGCGTATGTGTGATGGTAAGCGTGTGTGATGGTGAGCGTGTGTGATGGGTGATGAGCGTGATGGTGTGCGTGTGTGTGATGGTGTGCGTGTGCGTGATGGTGTGCGTGTGTGTGATGGTGTGCGTGATGGTGTGCGTGTGTGTGATGGTGTGCGTGTGTGATGGTGAGCGTGTGTGATGGTGAGCGTGTGTGATGGTGTGCGTGTGCGTGATGGTGCGTGTGATGGTGAGCGTGTGTGATGGTGAGCGTGTGTGATGGTGAGCGTGTGTGCGTGATGGTGTGCGTGTGTGATGGTGTGCGTGATGGTGTGCGTAAGCGTGTGCGTGATGGTGTGCGTGTGTGATGGTGTGCGTGTGTGATGGTGAGCGTGTGTGATGGTGAGCGTGTGTGATGGTGAGCGTGTGTGATGGTGACGTGTGTGATGGTGAGCGTGTGTGATGGTGTGCGTGTGTGATGGTGGCGTGTGTGATGGTGAGCGTGTGTGATGGTGTGCGTGTGTGATGGTGTGCGTGTGTGATGGTGAGCGTGTGTGATGGTGTGCGTGTGTGATGGTGAGCGTGTGTGATGGTGTGGTGTGCGTGATGGTGTGCGTGTGTGTGATGGTGTGCGTGATGGTGTGCGTGTGTGTGATGGTGTGCGTGATGGTGTGCGTGTGTGATGGTGTGCGTGATGGTGAGCGTGTGTGATGGTGTGCGTGTGTGTGATGGTGTGCGTGATGGTGTGCGTGTGTGTGATGGTGTGCGTGTGTGTGATGGTGTGCGTGTGTGTGCGATGGTGTGATGGTGTGTGTGATGGTTTGTGTGATGGTGTGTGTGTGATGGTGTGTGTGTGATGGTGTGTGTGTACCTTGGAAGGTGTAGAGGGCAGTAGCCTTTCCTATAGGAGTCTCCACATCTTCATCAAAGTCTTCATCAAACTCTGAGTAGATGTTCTGAGACGGATCAGCTGACATGGAACTGAAGACAGAGACACACACACACACACACACACACATTATATTAACACACACACATTATATAAACACATAGACATTATATAAACACA
>NW_024607958.1:0-43194 GCF_018296145.1 Oncorhynchus tshawytscha
AGCTGGTAGGTCATAATATAATAGAGACAGTAGATCTAGCTGGTCTGTCATATTATAATAGAGACAGTATATCTAGCTGGTCAGTCATAATATAATAGAGACAGTAGATCTAAATGGTCTGTCATAATATATTAGAGACAGTAGATCTAGCTGGTCTGTCATAATATAATAGAGACAGTAGATCTAGCTGGTCTGTCATAATATTATAGAGACAGAAGATCTAGCTGGTCTGTCATAATATTATAGAGACAAAGAAACAGTAGATCTAGCTGTTCTGTCATAATATAATAGAGACAGTAGATCTAGCTGGTCTGTCATATTATAATCGAGACATTAGATCTAGCTGGTCTGTCATAATATGATAGAGACACAGAGACAGTAGATCTAGCTGGTCTGTCATAATATAATAGAGACAGTAGATCTAGCTGGTCTGTCATATATAATAGAGACAGTATCTACTGGTCTGTCATAATATAATGGTCTGTCATAATATAATAGAGACAGTAGATCTAGCTGGTCTGTCATATTATAATAGAGACAGTAGATCTAGCTGGTCTGTCATAATATCATAGGAACAATACATCTAGCTGGTCTGTCATAGTACAATAGAGACAGTAGATCAAGCTGGTCTGTCATAATATAATAGAGACAGTAGATCTAGCTGGTCTGTCATATTATAATAGAGAAAGTAGATCTAGCTGGTCTGTCATAATATGATAGAGACACAGCGACAGTAGATCTAGCTGGTCTGTCATAATATAATAGAGACAGTAGATCTAGCTGGTCTGTCATATTATAATTGAGACAGTAGATCTAGCTGGTCTGTCATAATATAATAGAGACAGAAGATCTAGCTGGTCTGTCATAATATAATAGAGACAGTAGATCTAGCTGGTCTGTCATAATATAATAGAGACAGTAGATCTAGCTGGTCTGTCATAATATAATAGAGACAGTAGATCTAGTCATAATATAATAGAGATTAAGTAGATCTAGCTAGTCTGTCATAATATAGAGACAGTAGATCTAGCTGGTCTGATATAATAGAGACAGTAGATCTAGCTGGTCTGTCATAATATAATAGAGACAGTAGATCTAGCTGGTCTGTCATAATATAATAGAGACAGTAGATCTAGCTGGTCTGTCATAATATAATAGAGACAGTAGATCTAGCTGGTCTGTCATAATATAATAGAGACAGTAGATCTAGCTGGTCTGTCATAATATAATAGAGACAGTAGATCTAGCTGGTCTGTCATAATATAATAGAGACAGTAGATCTAGCTGGTCTGTCATAATATAATAGAGACAGTAGATCTAGCTGGTCTGTCATATTATAATAGAGACAGTAGATCTAGCTGGTCGGTCATAATATAATAGAGACAGTAGATCTAGCTGGTCTGTCATATTATATAGAGACAGTAGATCTAGCTGGTCTGTCATAATATAATAGAGACAGTAGATCTAGCTGGTCTGTCATAATATAATAGAGACAGTAGATCTAGCTGGTCTGTCATAATATAATAGAGACAGTAGATCTAGCTGGTCTGTCATAATATAATAGAGACAGTAGATCTAGCTGGTCTGTCATAATATAATAGAGACAGTAGATCTAGCTGGTCTGTCTAGAGACAGTAGATCTAGCTGGTCTGTATAATAGAGACAGTAGATCTAGCTGGTCTGTCATAATATAATAGAGACAGTAGATCTAGCTGGTCTGTCATAATATAATAGAGACAGTAGATCTAGCTGGTCTGTCAATAGAGACAGTAGATCTAGCTGGTCTGTCATAATATAATAGAGACAGTAGATCTAGCTGGTCTGTCATAATATAATAGAGACAGTAGATCTAGCTGGTCTGTCATAATATAATAGAGACAGTAGATCTAGCTGGTCTGTCATAATATAATAGAGAGTCTGTCATAATATATCGAGACAGTAGATGTACCTAGAGACAGTAGATCTAGCTGGTCTGTCATAATATAATAGAGACAGTAGATCTAGCTGGTCTGTCATGTATAATAGAGACAGTAGATCTAGCTGGTCTGTCATAATATAATAGAGACAGTAGATCTAGCTGGTCTGTCATAAATATAATAGAGACAGTAGATCTAGCTGGTCTGTCATAAATATAATAGAGACAGTAGATCTAGCTGGTCTGTCATAATATAATAGAGACAGTAGATCTAGCTGGTCTGTCATAATATAATAGAGACAGTAGATCTAGCTGGTCTGTCAGTCATAATATAATAGAGACAGTAGATCTAAATGGTCTGTCATAATATATAGAGACAGTAGATCTAGCTGGTCTGTCATAATATAATAGAGACAGTAGATCTAGCTGGTCTGTCATAATATTATAGAGACAGTAGATCTAGCTGGTCTGTCATAATATTATAGAGACAAAGAAACAGTAGATCTAGCTGTTCTGTCATAATATAATAGAGACAGTAGATCTAGCTGGTCTGTCATATATATAGAGACAGTAGATCTAGCTGGTCTGTCATAATATGATAGAGATTAGATCTAGAGACAGTAGATCTAGCTGGTCTGTCATAATATAATAGAGACAGTAGATCTAGCTGGTCTGTCATAATATAATAGAGACAGTAGATCTAGCTGGTCTGTCATAATATGATAGAGACACAGAGACAGTAGATCTAGCTGGTCTGTCATAATATAATAGAGACAGCAGATCTAGATGGTCTGTCATAATATAATAGAGACAGTAGATCTACCCGGTATGTCATAATATAATAGAGACAGTAGATCTAGCTGGTCTGTCATATTATAATAGAGACAGTAGATCTAGCTGGTCTGTCATAATATCATAGGAACAATACATCTAGCTGGTCTGTCATAGTACAATAGATACAGTAGATCAAGCTGGTCTGTCATAATATAATAGAGACAGTAGATCTAGCTGGTCTGTCATATTATAATAGAGAAAGTAGATCTAGCTGGTCTGTCATAATATGATAGAGACACAGCGACAGTAGATCTAGCTGGTCTGTCATAATATAATAGAGACAGTAGATCTAGCTGGTCTGTCATATTATAATTGAGACAGTAGATCTAGCTGGTCTGTCATAATATAATAGAGACAGAAGATCTAGCTGGTCTGTCATAATATAATAGAGACAGTAGATCTAGCTGGTCTGTCATATTATAATCCAGACATTAGATCTAGCTGGTCTGTCATAATATAATAGAGACAGAAGATCTAGCTGGTCTGTCATAATATTATGAGACAAAGAAACAGTAGATCTAGCTGTTCAAAGAAACAGTAGATCTAGCTGGTCTGTCATAATATAATAGAGACAGAAGATCTAGCTGGTCTGTCATAATATAATAGAGACAGTAGATCTAGCTGGTCTGTCATAATATAATAGAGATCTAGCTGGTCTGTCATAATATAATAGAGACAGTAGATCTAGCTGGTCTGTCATAATATAATAGAGACAGTAGATCTAGCGGGTCTGTCATAATATTATAGAGACAAAGAAACAGTAGATCTAGCTGGTCTGTCATAATATAATAGAGACAGTAGATCTAGCTGGTCTGTCATAATATAATAGAGACAGTAGATCTAGCTGGTCTGTCATAATATAATAGAGACAGAAGATCTAGCTGGTCTGTCATAATATAATAGAGACAGTAGATCTAGCTGGTCTGTCATATTATAATAGAGACAGTAGATCTAGCTGGTCTGTCATAATATAATAGAGACAGTAGATCTAGCTGGTCTGTCATAATATAATAGAGACAGTAGATCTAGCTGGTCTGTCATATATAATAGAGACAGTAGATCTAGCTGGTCTGTCAGAGACAGTAGATCTAGCTGGTCTGTCATATATAATAGAGACAGTAGATCTAGCTGGTCTGTCATAATATAATAGAGACAGTAGATCTAGCTGGTCTGTCATAATATAATAGAGACAGTAGATCTAGCTGGTCTGTCATATTATAATAGAGACAGTAGAGATCTAGCTGGTCTGTCATAATATAATAGAGACAGTAGATCTAGCTGGTCTGTCATAATATAATAGAGACAGTAGATCTAGCTGGTCTGTCATAATATAATAGAGACAGTAGATCTAGCTGGTCTGTCATAATATAATAGAGACAGTAGATCTAGCTGGTCTGTCATAATATAAAACAGACAGTAGATCTAGCTGGTCTGTCATAATATAATAGAGACAGTAGATCTAGCTGGTCTGTCATAATATAATAGAGACAGTAGATCTAGCTGGTCTGTCATAATATAATAGAGACAGTAGATCTAGCTGGTCTGTCATATTATAATTGAGACAGTAGATCTAGCTGGTCTGTCATAATATAATAGAGACAGTAGATCTAGAGACAGGATCTCTGGTCTGTCATAATATAATCGAGACAGTAGATCTAGCTGGTCTGTCATAATATAATAGAGACAGTAGATCTAGCTGGTCTGTCATAATATAATAGAGACAGTAGATCTAGCTGGTCTGTCATAATATAATAGAGACAGTAGATCTAGCTGGTCTGTCATCATATAATAGAGACAGTAGATCTAACTGGTCTGTCATCATATAATAGAGACAGTAGAACTAGCTGGTCTGTCATAATATAGTAGAGACAGTAGATCTAGCTGGTCTGTCATTATATAATAGAGACAGTAGATCTAACTGGTCTGTCATCATATAATAGAGACAGTAGATCTAGCTGGTCTGTCATAATATAATAGAGACAGTAGATCTAGCTGGTCTGTCATATTAAAATAGAGACAGTAGATCTAGCTGGTCTGTCATAATACAATAGAGACAGTAGATCTAGCTGGTCTGTCATAATATAATAGAGACAGTAGATCTAGCTGGTCTGTCATAATATAATAGAGACAGTAGATCTAGCTGGTCTGTCATAATATAATAGAGACAGTAGATCTAGCTGGTCTGTCATAATATAATAGAGACAGTAGATCTAGCTGGTCTGTCATAGTACAATAGAGACAGTAGATCTAGCTGGTCTGTCATAATATAATAGAGACAGTAGATCTAGCTGGTCTGTCATAATATAATAGAGACAGTAGATCTAGCTGGTCTGTCATAATATAATAGAGACAGTAGATCTAGCTGGTCTGTCATAATATAATAGAGACAGTAGATCTAGCTGGTCTGTCATAATATAATAGAGACAGTAGATCTAGCTGGTCTGTCATATTATAATAGAGACAGTAGATCTAGCTGGTCTGTCATAATATAATAGAGACAGTAGATCTAGCTGGTCTGTCATAATATAATAGAGACAGTAGATCTAGCTGGTCTGTCATAATATAATAGAGACAGTAGATCTAGCTGGTCTGTCATAATATAATAGAGACAGTAGATCTAGCTGGTCTGTCATAATATAATAGAGACAGTAGATCTAGCTGGTCTGTCATAATATAATAGAGACAGTAGATCTAGCTGGTCTGTCATAATATAATAGAGACAGTAGATCTAGCTGGTCTGTCATAGAGACAGTAGATCTATAATAGAGACAGTAGATCTAGCTGGTCTGTCATATTATAATAGAGACAGTAGATCTAGCTGGTCTGTCATAATATAATAGAGACAGTAGATCTAGCTGGTCTGTCATAATATAATAGAGACAGTAGATCTAGCTGGTCTGTCATAATATAATAGAGACAGTAGATCTAGCTGGTCTGTCATAATATAATAGAGACAGTAGATCTAGCTGGTCTGTCATAATATAATAGAGACAGTAGATCTAGCTGGTCTGTCATAATATAATAGAGACAGTAGATCTAGCTGGTCTGTCATAATATAATAGAGACAGTAGATCTAGCTGGTCTGTCATATTATAATAGAGACAGTATATCTAGCTGATCAGTCATAATATAATAGAGACAGTAGATCTAAATGGTCTGTCATAATATAGAGGAGACAGTAGATCTAGCTGGTCTGTAGAGACAGTAGATCTAGCTGGTCTGTCATATAACTAGAGACAGTAGATCTAGCTGGTCTGTCATAATATAATAGAGACAGTAGATCTAGCTGGTCTGTCATAATATAATAGAGACAGTAGATCTAGCTGGTCTGTCATAATATAATAGAGACAGTAGATCTAGCTGGTCTGTCATAATATAATAGAGACAGTAGATCTAGCTGGTCTGTCATAATATAATAGAGACAGTAGATCTAGCTGGTCTGTCATAATATAATAGAGACAGTAGATCTAGCTGGTCTGTCATATTATAATAGAGACAGTAGATCTAGCTGGTCTGTCATAATATAATAGAGACAGTAGATCTAGCTGGTCTGTCATAATATAATAGAGACAGTAGATCTAGCTGGTCTGTCATAATATATAGAGACAGTAGATCTAGCTGGTCTGTCATAATATAATAGAGACAAAGATCTAGCTGGTCTGTCATAATATAATAGAGACAGTAGATCTAGCTGGTCTGTCATAATATAATAGATACAGTAGATCTAAATAGAGACAGTAGATCTAGCTGGTCTGTCATAGTACACTAGAGACAGTAGATCTAGCGGGTCTGTCATAATATAATAGAGACAGTAGATCTAGCGGGTCTGTCATAATATAATAGAGACAAAGAAACAGTAGATCTAGCTGTTCTGTCATAATATAATAGAGACAGTAGATCTAGCTGGTCTGTCATATTATAATCGAGACATTAGATCTAGCTGGTCTGTCATAATATGATAGAGACACAGAGAGAGTAGATCTAGCTGGTCTGTCATAATATAATAGAGACAGTAGATCTAGCTGGTCTGTCATAATAAAATAGAGACAGTAGATCTAGCTGGTCTGTCATAATGATAACAGAGACAGTAGATCTAGCTGGTCTGTCATAATATAATAGAGACAGTAGATCTAGCTGGTCTGTCATAATATAATAGAGACAGTAGATCTAGCTGGTCTGTCATAATATAATAGAGACAGTAGATCTAGCTGGTCTGTCATATTATAATAGAGACAGTAGATCTAGCTGGTCTGTCATAATATCATAGAGACAGTAGATCTAGCTGGTCTGTCATAGTATAATAGAGACAGTAGATCAAGCTGGTCTGTCATAATATAATAGAGACAGTAGATCTAGCTGGTCTGTCATAATATAATAGAGAAAGTAGATCTAGCTGGTCTGTCATAATATAATAGAGACAGTAGATCTAGCTGGTCTGTCATAATATAATAGAGACAGTAGATCTAGCTGGTCTGTCATATTATAATAGAGACAGTAGATCTAGCTGGTCTGTCATAATATAATAGAGACAGAAGATCTAGCTGGTCTGTCATAATATAATAGAGACAGTAGATCTAGCTGGTCTGTCATATATAATAGAGACAGTAGATCTAGCTGGTCTGTCATAATATAATAGAGACAGAAGATCTAGCTGGTCTGTCATAATATAATAGAGACAAAGACAGTAGATCTAGCTGGTCTGTCATAATATAATAGAGACAGTAGATCTAGCTGGTCTGTCATAATATAATCGAGACTGTCATAATATAAATAGAGACAGTAGATCTAGCTGGTCTGTCATATTATAATAGAGACAGTAGATCTAGCTGGTCTGTCATATTATAATAGAGACAGTAGATCTAGCTGGTCTGTCATAATATAATAGAGACAGTAGATCTAGCTGGTCTGTCATAATATAATAGAGACAGTAGATCTAGCTGGTCTGTCATAATATAATAGAGACAGTAGATCTAGCTGGTCTGTCATAATATAATAGAGACAGTAGATCTAGCTGGTCTGTCATAATATAATAGAGACAGTAGATCTAGCTGGTCTGTCATAATATAATAGAGACAGTAGATCTAGCTGGTCTGTCATAATATAATAGAGACAGTAGATCTAGCTGGTCTGTCATAATATAATAGAGACAGTAGATCTAGCTGGTCTGTCATAATATAATAGAGACAGTAGATCTAGCTGGTCTGTCATAATATAATAGAGACAGTAGATCTAGCTGGTCTGTCATAATATAATAGAGACAGTAGATCTAGCTGGTCTGTCATAATATAATAGAGACAGTAGATCTAGCTGGTCTGTCATAATATAATAGAGACAGTAGATCTAGCTGGTCTGTCATAATATAATAGAGACAGTAGATCTAGCTGGTCTGTCATAATATAATAGAGACAGTAGATCTAGCTGGTCTGTCATAATATAATAGAGACAGTAGATCTAGCTGGTCTGTCATAATATAATAGAGACAGTAGATCTAGCTGGTCTGTCATAATATAATAGAGACAGTAGATCTAGCTGGTCTGTCATAATATAATAGAGACAGTAGATCTAGCTGGTCTGTCATAATATAATAGAGACAGTAGATCTAGCTGGTCTGTCATAATATAATAGAGACAGTAGATCTAGCTGGTCTGTCATAATATAATAGAGACAGTAGATCTAGCTGGTCTGTCATAATATAATAGAGACAGTAGATCTAGCTGGTCTGTCATAATATAATAGAGACAGTAGATCTAGCTGGTCTGTCATAATATAATAGAGACAGTAGATCTAGCTGGTCTGTCATAATATAATAGAGACAGTAGATCTAGCTGGTCTGTCATAATATAATAGAGACAGTAGATCTAGCTGGTCTGTCATAATATAATAGAGACAGTAGATCTAGCTGGTCTGTCATAATATAATAGAGACAGTAGATCTAGCTGGTCTGTCATAATATAATAGAGACAGTAGATCTAGCTGGTCTGTCATAATATAATAGAGACAGTAGATCTAGCTGGTCTGTCATAATATAATAGAGACAGTAGATCTAGCTGGTCTGTCATAATATAATAGAGACAGTAGATCTAGCTGGTCTGTCATAATATAATAGAGACAGTAGATCTAGCTGGTCTGTCATAATATAATAGAGACAGTAGATCTAGCTGGTCTGTCATAATATAATAGAGACAGTAGATCTAGCTGGTCTGTCATAATATAATAGAGACAGTAGATCTAGCTGGTCTGTCATAATATAATAGAGACAGTAGATCTAGCTGGTCTGTCATAATATAATAGAGACAGTAGATCTAGCTGGTCTGTCATAATATAATAGAGACAGTAGATCTAGCTGGTCTGTCATAATATAATAGAGACAGTAGATCTAGCTGGTCTGTCATAATATAATAGAGACAGTAGATCTAGCTGGTCTGTCATAATATAATAGAGACAGTAGATCTAGCTGGTCTGTCATAATATAATAGAGACAGTAGATCTAGCTGGTCTGTCATAATATAATAGAGACAGTAGATCTAGCTGGTCTGTCATAATATAATAGAGACAGTAGATCTAGCTGGTCTGTCATAATATAATAGAGACAGTAGATCTAGCTGGTCTGTCATAATATAATAGAGACAGTAGATCTAGCTGGTCTGTCATAATATAATAGAGACAGTAGATCTAGCTGGTCTGTCATAATATAATAGAGACAGTAGATCTAGCTGGTCTGTCATAATATAATAGAGACAGTAGATCTAGCTGGTCTGTCATAATATAATAGAGACAGTAGATCTAGCTGGTCTGTCATAATATAATAGAGACAGTAGATCTAGCTGGTCTGTCATAATATAATAGAGACAGTAGATCTAGCTGGTCTGTCATAATATAATAGAGACAGTAGATCTAGCTGGTCTGTCATAATATAATAGAGACAGTAGATCTAGCTGGTCTGTCATAATATAATAGAGACAGTAGATCTAGCTGGTCTGTCATAATATAATAGAGACAGTAGATCTAGCTGGTCTGTCATAATATAATAGAGACAGTAGATCTAGCTGGTCTGTCATAATATAATAGAGACAGTAGATCTAGCTGGTCTGTCATAATATAATAGAGACAGTAGATCTAGCTGGTCTGTCATAATATAATAGAGACAGTAGATCTAGCTGGTCTGTCATAATATAATAGAGACAGTAGATCTAGCTGGTCTGTCATAATATAATAGAGACAGTAGATCTAGCTGGTCTGTCATAATATAATAGAGACAGTAGATCTAGCTGGTCTGTCATAATATAATAGAGACAGTAGATCTAGCTGGTCTGTCATAATATAATAGAGACAGTAGATCTAGCTGGTCTGTCATAATATAATAGAGACAGTAGATCTAGCTGGTCTGTCATAATATAATAGAGACAGTAGATCTAGCTGGTCTGTCATAATATAATAGAGACAGTAGATCTAGCTGGTCTGTCATAATATAATAGAGACAGTAGATCTAGCTGGTCTGTCATAATATAATAGAGACAGTAGATCTAGCTGGTCTGTCATAATATAATAGAGACAGTAGATCTAGCTGGTCTGTCATAATATAATAGAGACAGTAGATCTAGCTGGTCTGTCATAGTATAATAGAGACAGTAGATCTAGCTGGTCTGTCATAATATAATAGAGACAGTAGATCTAGCTGGTCTGTCATAATATAATAGAGACAGTAGATCTAGCTGGTCTGTCATAATATAATAGAGACAGTAGATCTAGCTGGTCTGTCATAATATAATAGAGACAGTAGATCTAGCTGGTCTGTCATAATATAATAGAGACAGTAGATCTAGCTGGTCTGTCATAATATAATAGAGACAGTAGATCTAGCTGGTCTGTCATAATATAATAGAGACAGTAGATCTAGCTGGTCTGTCATAATATAATAGAGACAGTAGATCTAGCTGGTCTGTCATAATATAATAGAGACAGTAGATCTAGCTGGTCTGTCATAATATAATAGAGACAGTAGATCTAGCTGGTCTGTCATAATATAATAGAGACAGTAGATCTAGCTGGTCTGTCATAATATAATAGAGACAGTAGATCTAGCTGGTCTGTCATAATATAATAGAGACAGTAGATCTAGCTGGTCTGTCATAATATAATAGAGACAGTAGATCTAGCTGGTCTGTCATAATATAATAGAGACAGTAGATCTAGCTGGTCTGTCATATTATAATAGAGACAGTAGATCTAGCTGGTCTGTCATAATATAATAGAGACAGTAGATCTAGCTGGTCTGTCATAATATAATAGAGACAGTAGATCTAGCTGGTCTGTCATAATATAATAGAGACAGTAGATCTAGCTGGTCTGTCATAATATAATAGAGACAGTAGATCTAGCTGGTCTGTCATAATATAATAGAGACAGTAGATCTAGCTGGTCTGTCATAATATAATAGAGACAGTAGATCTAGCTGGTCTGTCATAATATAATAGAGACAGTAGATCTAGCTGGTCTGTCATAATATAATAGAGACAGTAGATCTAGCTGGTCTGTCATAATATAATAGAGACAGTAGATCTAACTGGTCTGTCATAATATAATAGAGACAGTAGATCTAGCTGGTCTGTCATATTATAATAGAGACAGTAGATCTAGCTGGTCTGTCATATTATAATAGAGACAGTAGATCTAGCTGGTCTGTCATATTATAATAGAGACAGTAGATCTAGCTGGTCTGTCATATTATAATAGAGACAGTAGATCTAGCTGGTCTGTCATAATATAATAGAGACAGTAGATCTAGCTGGTCTGTCATAATATAATAGAGACAGTAGATCTACCTGGTCTGTCATAATATAATAGAGACAGTAGATCTAGCTGGTCTGTCATAATATAACAGAGACAGTAGATCTAGCTGGTCTGTCATAGTACAATAGAGACAGTAGATCTAGCTGGTCTGTCATAATATAATAGAGACAGTAGATCTAGCTGGTCTGTCATAATATAATAGAGACAGTAGATCTAGCTGGTCTGTCATAATATAATAGAGACAGTAGATCTAGCTGGTCTGTCATAATATAATAGAGACAGTAGATCTAGCTGGTCTGTCATAATATAATAGAGACAGTAGATCTAGCTGGTCTGTCATAATATAATAGAGACAGTAGATCTAGCTGGTCTGTCATAATATAATAGAGACAGTAGATCTAGCTGGTCTGTCATAATATAATAGAGACAGTAGATCTAGCTGGTCTGTCATATTATAATAGAGACAGTAGATCTAGCTGGTCTGTCATATTATAATAGAGACAGTAGATCTAGCTGGTCTGTCATATTATAATAGAGACAGTAGATCTAGCTGGTCTGTCATATTATAATAGAGACAGTAGATCTAGCTGGTCTGTCATAATATAATAGAGACAGTAGATCTAGCTGGTCTGTCATATTATAATAGAGACAGTAGATCTAGCTGGTCTGTCATATTATAATAGAGACAGTAGATCTAGCTGGTCTGTCATATTATAATAGAGACAGTAGATCTAGCTGGTCTGTCATATTATAATAGAGACAGTAGATCTAGCTGGTCTGTCATAATATAATAGAGACAGTAGATCTAGCTGGTCTGTCATAATATAATAGAGACAGTAGATCTAGCTGGTCTGTCATAATATAATAGAGACAGTAGATCTAGCTGGTCTGTCATAATATAATCAGAGACAGTAGATCTAGCTGGTCTGTCATAGTATAATAGAGACAGTAGATCTAGCTGGTCTGTCATAATATAATAGAGACAGTAGATCTAGCTGGTCTGTCATATTATAATAGAGACAGTAGATCTAGCTGGTCTGTCATAATATGATAGAGACACAGAGACAGTTGGATCTAGCTGCTCTGTCAAATTATAATCGAGACAGTAGTTCTAGCTGGTCTGTCATAATATACTAGGAGTATTGTGCAGATCTAGCTGGTCTGTCATAATATAATAGGGAGACAGAAGGATCAGCTGCACTGGTCTGTCATAATATTATAGAGACAGTAGATCTAGCTGGTCTGTCATATTATAATCGAGACAGTAGATCTATCTGGTCTGTCAAGTAATATAATAGAAACAGTAGATATAGCTATCTGTCACACATAATAGAGACAGTAGATCTAGCTGGTCTGTCATAATATCATAGGAACAGAAGATCTAGCTGGTCTGTCATAATATAATAGAGACAGTAGATTTAGTTGGTCTGTCATATTATAGAGACAGTAGATCTAGCTGGTCTGTCATAATATAGCTGGTCAGTCATAATATAATAGAGACAGTAGATCTAAATGTTCTGTCATAATATAATAGAGACAGTAGATCTAGCTGGTCTGTCATAATATAATAGAGGACAGTAGATCTAGCTGTTCTGTCATAATATAATAGAGACAGTAGATCTAGCTGGTCTGTCATAATATAATAGAGACAGTAGATCTAGCTGGTCTGTCATAATATAATACAGACAGTAAATCTAGCTGGTCTGTCATAATATAATCAAGACAGTAGATCTAGCTGGTCTGTCATAATATAATAGAGACAGTAGATCTAGCTGGTCAGTCATAATATAATAGAGACAGTAGATCTAGCTGGTCTGTCATAATATAATAGAGACAGTAGATCTAGCTGGTCTGTCATAATTAATAGAGACAGTAGATCTAGCTGGTCTGTCATAATATAATAGAGACAGTATATCTAGCTGGTCTGTCATAATATAATAGAGACAGTAGATCTAGCTGGTCTGTCATATATAACTAGAGACAGTAGATCTAGCTGGTCTGTCATATTATAATAGAGACAGTAGATCTAGCTGGTCTGTCATAATATAATAGAACAGTAGATCTAGCTGGTCTGTCATATTATAATAGAGACAGTAGATCTAGCTGGTCTGTCATAATATAATAGAGACAGTAGATCTAGCTGGTCTGTCATAATATAATAGAGACAGTAGATCTAGCTGGTCTGTCATAATATAATAGAGAAAGTAGATCTAGCTGGTCTGTCATAATATAATAGAGACAGTAGATCTAGCTGGTCTGTCATAATATAATAGAGACAGTAGATCTAGCTGGTCTGTCATAATATAATAGAGACAGTAGATCTAGCTGGTCTGTCATAATATAATAGAGACAGTAGATCTAGCTGGTCTGTCATAATATAATAGAGACAGTAGATCTAGCTGGTCTGTCATAATATAATAGAGACAGTAGATCTAGCTGGTCTGTCATATTATAATAGAGACAGTAGATCTAGCTGGCCAGTCATAATATAATAGAGACAGTAGATCTAACTGGTCTGTCATAAAATAATAGAGACAGTAGATCTAGCTGGTCTGTCATATTATTAAAGAGACAGTAGATCTAGCTGGTCTGTCATAATATAATACAGACAGTAGATCTAGCTGGTCTTTCAATATATAACAGAGAGAGTAGATCTAGCTGGTCTGTAATATTATTATAGAGACAGTAGATCTAGCTGGTCTGTCATAATATAATAAGAACAGTATATCTAAATGGTATGTCATAATATAATAGAGACAGTAGATCTAGCTGGTCTGTCATAATATAATAGAGACAGTAGATCTAGCTGGTCTGTCATAATATAATAGAGACAGTAGATCTAGCTGGTCTGTCATAATATAATAGAGAAAGTAGATCTAGCTGGTCTGTCATAATATAATAGAGACAGTAGATCTAGCTGTTCTGTCATATATAATAGAGACAGTAGATCTAACTGGTCTGTCATAATATAATAGAGACAGTAGATCTAACTGGTCTGTCATAAAATAATAGAGACAGTAGATTTAGCTGGTCTGTCATATTATTATAGAGACAGTAGATCTAGCTGGTCTATCATAATAAATAGAGTAGATCTAGCTGGCCAGTCATAATATAATAGAGACAGTAGATCTAACTAGTCTGTCATAAAATAATAGAGACGGTAGATCTAGCTGGTCTGTCATATTATTAAAGAGACAGTAGATCTAGCTGGTCTGTCATAATATAACCGAGACAGTAGATCTAGCTGGTCTGTCATAATATAATAGAGACAGTAGATCTAGCTGGTCTGTCATAATATAATAGAGACAATAGTTCTAGCTGGTCTGTCATAATATAATAGAGACAGTAGATCTAGCTGGTCTGTCATATTATAATAGAGACAGTAGATCTAGCTGGTCTGTCATAATAAAATAGAGACAGTAGATCTAGCTGGTCTGTCATAATATAATACAGACAGTAGATCTAGCTCGTCTGTCATAATATAATAGAGACAGTAGATCTAGCTGGTCTGTCATAATATAACCGAGACAGTAGATCTAGCTGGTCTGTCATATTATAATAGAGACAGTAGATCTAGCTGGTCTGTCATAATATAATAGAGACAGTAGATCTAGCTGGTCTGTCATATTAAAATACAGACATCAGATCTAGCTGGTCTGTCATAATATAATAGAGACAGTAGATCTAGCTGGTCTGTCATAATATAATAGAGACAGTAGATCTAGCTGGTCTGTCATAATATAATAGAGACAGTAGATCTAGCTGGTCTGTCATAATATAATAGAGACAGTAGATCTAGCTGGTCTGTCATAATATAATACAGACAGTAGATCTAGCTGGTCTGTCATATTATAATAGAGACAGTAGATCTAGCTGGTCTGTCATAATATAATAGAGACAGTAGATCTAGCTGGTCTGTCATAATATAATAGAGACAGTAGATCTAGCTGGTCTGTCATAATATAATAGAGACAGTAGATCTAGCTGGTCTGTCATAATATAATACAGACAGTAGATCTAGCTGGTCTGTCATAATATAATAGAGACAGTAGATCTAGCTGGTCTGTCATAATATAATAGAGACAGTAGATCTAGCTGGTCTGTCATAATATAATAGAGACAGTAGATCTAGCTGGTCTGTCATAATAAAATAGAGACAGTAGATCTAGCTGGTCTGTCATAATATTATAGAGACAGTAGATCTAGCTGGTCTGTCATACTATAATTGTGACAGTACGTCTAGCTGGTCTGTCATATTAAAATAGAGACAGTAGAGCTAGCTGGTCTGTCATAATATAATAGAGACAGTAGATCTAGCTGGTCTCTCATAATATAATAGAGACATTAGATCTAGCTCGTCTTTCATAATATAATAGAGACAGTAGATCTAGCTGGTATGTCATAATATAGTAGAGACATTAGATCTAGCTGGTCTGTCATAATATAATAGAGACAGTAGATCTAGCTGGTCTGTCACACTATAATAGAGACAGTAGATCTAGCTGGACTGTCACACTATATTTGTGACAGTAGGTCTAGCTGGTCTGTCATATTATAATAGAGACAGTAGATCTAGCTGGTCTGTCATAATATAATAGAGACAGTAGATCTAGCTGGTCTGTCATAATATAATAGAGACAGTAGATCTAGCTGGTCTGTCATAATATAATAGAGACAGTAGATCTAGCTGGTCTGTCATAATATAATAGAGACAGTAGATCTAGCTGGTCTGTCATAATATAATAGAGACAGTAGATCTAGCTGGTCTGTCATAATATAATATAGACAGTAGATCTACCTGGTCTGTCATAATATAATAGAGACAGTAGATCTAGCTGGTCTGTCATAATATAATAGAGACAGTAGATCTAGCTGGTCTGTCATAATATAATAGAGACAGTAGATCTAGCTGGTCTGTCATAATATAATAGAGACAGTAGATCTACCTGGTCTGTCATAATAGAATAGAGACAGTAGATCTAGCTGGTCTGTCATAATATAATAGAGACAGTAGATCTAGCTGGTCTGTCATAATACAATAGAGACAGTAGATCTAGCTGGTCTGTCATAATATAATAGAGACAGTAGATCTAGCTGGTCTGTCATAATATAATAGAGACAGTAGCTCTAGCTAGTCTGTCATAATACAATAGAGACAGTAGATCTAGCTTGTCTGTCATAACATAATATACTAGAGACAGTAGATCTAGCTGGTCTCTCATAATATAATTTAGACAGTAGATATATCTGGTGTGTCATAATGCTATAGAGACAGTAGATCTAGCTGGTCTGTCATAATACAATAGAGACAGTAGATCTAGCTGGTCTGTCATAATATAATAGAGACAGTAGATCTAGCTGGTCTGTCATAATATAATAGAGACAGTAGATCTAGCTGGTCTGTCATAATATAATAGAGACAGTAGATCTAGCTGGTCTGTCATAATATAATAGAGACAGTAGATCTAGCTGGTCTGTCATAATATAATAGAGACAGTAGATCTAGCTGGTCTGTCATAATATAATAGAGACAGTAGATCTAGCTGGTCTGTCATAATATAATAGAGACAGTAGATCTAGCTGGTCTGTCATAATATAATAGAGACAGTAGATCTAGCTGGTCTGTCATAATATATTAGAGACAGTAGATCTAGCTGGTCTGTCATAATATAATAGAGACAGTAGATCTAGCTGGTCTGTCATAATATAATAGAGACAGTAGATCTAGCTGGTCTGTCATAATATAATAGAGACAGTAGATCTAGCTGGTCTGTCATAATATAATAGAGACAGTAGATCTAGCTGGTCTGTCATAATATAATAGAGACAGTAGATCTAGCTGGTCTGTCATAATATAATAGAGACAGTAGATCTAGCTGGTCTGTCATAATATAATAGAGACAGTAGATCTAAATGGTCTGTCATAATATAATAGAGACAGTAGATCTAGCTGGTCTGTCATAATATAATAGAGACAGTAGATCTAGCTGGTCTGTCATAATATAATAGAGACAGTAGATCTAGCTGGTCTGTCATAATATAATAGAGACAGTAGATCTAGCTGGTCTGTCATAATATAATAGAGACAGTAGATCTAGCTGGTCTGTCATAATATAATAGAGACAGTAGATCTAGCTGGTCTGTCATAATATAATAGAGACAGTAGATCTAGCTGGTCTGTCATAATATAATAGAGACAGTAGATCTAGCTGGTCTGTCATATATAATAGAGACAGTAGATCTAGCTGGTCTGTCATAATATAATAGAGACAGTAGATCTAGCTGGTCTGTCATATTAAAATAGAGACAGTAGATCTAGCTGGTCTGTCATAATATTATAGAGACAGTAGTTCCAGCTGGTCTGTCATAATATAAAAGAGACAGTGGATCTAGCTGGTCTGTCATAATACAATAGAGACAGTAGATCTAGCTGGTCTGTCATAATATAATACAGACAGTAGATCTAGCTGGTCTTTCAATATATAACAGAGAGAGTAGATCTAGCTGGTCTGTAATATTATTATAGAGACAGTAGATCTAGCTGGTCTGTCATATTAAAATAGAGACAGTAGATCTAGCTGGTCTGTCATAATATAATAGAGACAGTAGATCTAGCTGGTCTGTCATAATATAATAGAGACAGTAGATCTAGCTGGTCTGTCATAATAAAATAGAGACAGTAGATCTAGCTGGTCTGTCATAATATAATAGAGACAGTAGATCTAGCTGGTCTGTCATAATATAATAGAGACAGTAGATCTAGCTGGTCTGTCATAATATAATAGATCTAGCTGGTCAGTCATAATATAATAGAGACAGTAGATCTAAATGGTCTGTCATAATATATTAGAGACAGTAGATCTAGCTGGTCTGTCATAATATAATAGAGACAGTAGATCTAGCTGGTCTGTCATAATATAATAGAGACAGTAGATCTAGCTGGTCTGTCATAATATAATAGAGACAGTAGATCTAGCTGGTCTGTCATAATATAATAGAGACAGTAGATCTAGCTGGTCTGTCATAATATAATAGAGACAGTAGATCTAGCTGGTCTGTCATAATATAATAGAGACAGTAGATCTAGCTGGTCTGTCATAATATAATAGAGACAGTAGATCTAGCTGGTCTGTCATAATATAATAGAGACAGTAGATCTAGCTGGTCTGTCATAATATAATAGAGACAGTAGATCTAGCTGGTCTGTCATAATATAATAGAGACAGTAGATCTAGCTGGTCTGTCATAATATAATAGAGACAGTAGATCTAGCTGGTCTGTCATAGTACAATAGAGACATTAGATCTAGCTGGTCTGTCATAATATAATAGAGACATAGAGACAGTAGATCTAGCTGGTCTGTCATAATATAATATAATAGAGACAGTAGATCTAACTGGTCTGTCATAATATAATAGAGACAGTAGATCTAGCTGGTCTGTCATAATATAATAGAGACAGTAGATCTAGCTGGTCTGTCATAATATAATAGAGACAGTAGATCTAGCTGGTCTGTCAAAATATAATAGAGACAGTAGATCTAGCAGGTCTGTGATAATATAATAGAGACAGTAGATCTAGCTGGTCTGTCATAATATAATAGAGACAGTAGATCTAGCTGGTCTGTCATAATATAATAGAGACAGTAGATCTAGCTGGTCTGTCATAATATAATAGAGACAGTAGATCTAGCTGGTCTGTCATAATATAATAGAGACAGTAGATCTAGCTGGTCTGTCATAATATAATAGAGACAGTAGATCTAGCTGGTCTGTCATAATATAATAGAGACAGTAGATCTAGCTGGTCTGTCATAATATAATAGAGACAGTAGATCTAGCTGGTCTGTCATAATATAATAGAGACAGTAGATCTAGCTGGTCTGTCATAATATAATAGAGACAGTAGATCTAGCTGGTCTGTCATAATATAATAGAGACAGTAGATCTAGCTGGTCTGTCATAATATAATAGAGACAGTAGTAGATCTAGCTGGTCTGTCATAATATAATAGAGACAGTAGATCTAGCTGGTCTGTCATAATATAATAGAGACAGTAGATCTAGCTGGTCTGTCATAATATAATAGAGACAGTAGATCTAGCTGGTCTGTCATAATATAATAGAGACAGTAGATCTAGCTGGTCTGTCATAATATAATAGAGACAGTAGATCTAGCTGGTCTGTCATAATATAATAGAGACAGTAGATCTAGCTGGTCTGTCATAATATAATAGAGACAGTAGATCTAGCTGGTCTGTCATAATATAATAGAGACAGTAGATCTAGCTGGTCTGTCATAATATAATAGAGACAGTAGATCTAGCTGGTCTGTAATATAATCATAATATAATAGAGACAGTAGATCTAGCTGGTCTGTCATAATATAATAGAGACAGTAGATCTAGCTGGTCTGTCATAATATAATAGAGACAGTAGATCTAGCTGGTCTGTCATAATATAATAGAGACAGTAGATCTAGCTGGTCTGTCATAATATAATAGAGACAGTAGATCTAGCTGGTCTGTCATAATATAATAGAGACAGTAGATCTAGCTGGTCTGTCATAATATAATAGAGACAGTAGATCTAGCTGGTCTGTCATAATATAATAGAGACAGTAGATCTAGCTGGTCTGTCATAATATAATAGAGACAGTAGATCTAGCTGGTCTGTCATAATATAATAGAGACAGTAGATCTAGCTGGTCTGTCATAATATAATAGAGACAGTAGATCTAGCTGGTCTGTCATAATATAATAGAGACAGTAGATCTAGCTGGTCTGTCATAATATAATAGAGACAGTAGATCTAGCTGGTCTGTCATAATATAATAGAGACAGTAGATCTAGCTGGTCTGTCATAATATAATAGAGACAGTAGATCTAGCTGGTCTGTCATAATATAATAGAGACAGTAGATCTAGCTGGTCTGTCAGTAATCTAGCTGGTATAATAGAGACAGTAGATCTAGCTGGTCTGTCATAATATAATAGAGACAGTAGATCTAGCTGGTCTGTCATAATATAATAGAGACAGTAGATCTAGCTGGTCTGTCATAATATAATAGAGACAGTAGATCTAGCTGGTCTGTCATAATATAATAGAGACAGTAGATCTAGCTGGTCTGTCATAATATAATAGAGACAGTAGATCTAGCTGGTCTGTCATAATATAATAGAGACAGTAGATCTAGCTGGTCTGTCATAATATAATAGAGACAGTAGATCTAGCTGGTCTGTCATAATATAATAGAGACAGTAGATCTAGCTGGTCTGTCATAATATAATAGAGACAGTAGATCTAGCTGGTCTGTCATAATATAATAGAGACAGTAGATCTAGCTGGTCTGTCATAATATAATAGAGACAGTAGATCTAGCTGGTCTGTCATAATATAATAGAGACAGTAGATCTAGCTGGTCTGTCATAATATAATAGAGACAGTAGATCTAGCTGGTCTGTCATAATATAATAGAGACAGTAGATCTAGCTGGTCTGTCATAATATAATAGAGACAGTAGATCTAGCTGGTCTGTCATAATATAATAGAGACAGTAGATCTAGCTGGTCTGTCATAATATAATAGAGACAGTAGATCTAGCTGGTCTGTCATAATATAATAGAGACAGTAGATCTAGCTGGTCTGTCATAATATAATAGAGACAGTAGATCTAGCTGGTCTGTCATAATATAATAGAGACAGTAGATCTAGCTGGTCTGTCATAATATAATAGAGACAGTAGATCTAGCTGGTCTGTCATAATATAATAGAGACAGTAGATCTAGCTGGTCTGTCATAATATAATAGAGACAGTAGATCTAGCTGGTCTGTCATAATATATAGAGACAGTAGATCTAGCTGGTCTGAGACAGTAGATCTAGCTGGTCTGTCATAATATAATAGAGACAGTAGATCTAGCTGGTCTGTCATAATATAATAGAGACAGTAGATCTAGCTGGTCTGTCATAATATAATAGAGACAGTAGATCTAGCTGGTCTGTCATAATATAATAGAGACAGTAGATCTAGCTGGTCTGTCATAATATAATAGAGACAGTAGATCTAGCTGGTCTGTCATAATATAATAGAGACAGTAGATCTAGCTGGTCTGTCATAATATAATAGAGACAGTAGATCTAGCTGGTCTGTCATAATATAATAGAGACAGTAGATCTAGCTGGTCTGTCATAATATAATAGAGACAGTAGATCTAGCTGGTCTGTCATAATATAATAGAGACAGTAGATCTAGCTGGTCTGTCATAATATAATAGAGACAGTAGATCTAGCTGGTCTGTCATAATATAATAGAGACAGTAGATCTAGCTGGTCTGTCATAATATAATAGAGACAGTAGATCTAGCTGGTCTGTCATAATATAATAGAGACAGTAGATCTAGCTGGTCTGTCATAATATAATAGAGACAGTAGATCTAGCTGGTCTGTCATAATATAATAGAGACAGTAGATCTAGCTGGTCTGTCATAATATAATAGAGACAGTAGATCTAGCTGGTCTGTCATAATATAATAGAGACAGTAGATCTAGCTGGTCTGTCATAATATAATAGAGACAGTAGATCTAGCTGGTCTGTCATAATATAATAGAGACAGTAGATCTAGCTGGTCTGTCATAATATAATAGAGACAGTAGATCTAGCTGGTCTGTCATAATATAATAGAGACAGTAGATCTAGCTGGTCTGTCATAATATAATAGAGACAGTAGATCTAGCTGGTCTGTCATAATATAATAGAGACAGTAGATCTAGCTGGTCTGTCATAATATAATAGAGACAGTAGATCTAGCTGGTCTGTCATAATATAATAGAGACAGTAGATCTAGCTGGTCTGTCATAATATAATAGAGACAGTAGATCTAGCTGGTCTGTCATAATATAATAGAGACAGTAGATCTAGCTGGTCTGTCATAATATAATAGAGACAGTAGATCTAGCTGGTCTGTCATAATATAATAGAGACAGTAGATCTAGCTGGTCTGTCATAATATAATAGAGACAGTAGATCTAGCTGGTCTGTCATAATATAATAGAGACAGTAGATCTAGCTGGTCTGTCATAATATAATAGAGACAGTAGATCTAGCTGGTCTGTCATAATATAATAGAGACAGTAGATCTAGCTGGTCTGTCATAATATATAATAGTCTGTCATAATATAATAGAGACAGTAGATCTAGCTGGTCTGTCATAATATAATAGAGACAGTAGATCTAGCTGGTCTGTCATAATATAATAGAGACAGTAGATCTAGCTGGTCTGTCATAATATAATAGAGACAGTAGATCTAGCTGGTCTGTCATAATATAATAGAGACAGTAGATCTAGCTGGTCTGTCATAATATAATAGAGACAGTAGATCTAGCTGGTCTGTCATAATATAATAGAGACAGTAGATCTAGCTGGTCTGTCATAATATAATAGAGACAGTACATCTAGCTGGTCTGTCATAATATAATAGAGACAGTAGATCTAGCTGGTCTGTCATAATATAATAGAGACAGTAGATCTAGCTGGTCTGTCATAATATAATAGAGACAGTAGATCTAGCTGGTCTGTCATAATATAATAGAGACAGTAGATCTAGCTGGTCTGTCATAATATAATAGTAGATCTAGCTGGTCTGTCATAATATAATAGAGACAGTAGATCTAGCTGGTCTGTCATAATATAATAGAGACAGTAGATCTAGCTGGTCTGTCATAATATAATAGAGACAGTAGATCTAGCTGGTCTGTCATAATATAATAGAGACAGTAGATCTAGCTGGTCTGTCATAATATAATAGAGACAGTAGATCTAGCTGGTCTGTCATAATATAATAGAGACAGTAGATCTAGCTGGTCTGTCATAATATAATAGAGACAGTAGATCTAGCTGGTCTGTCATAATATAATAGAGACAGTAGATCTAGCTGGTCTGTCATAATATAATAGAGACAGTAGATCTAGCTGGTCTGTCATAATATAATAGAGACAGTAGATCTAGCTGGTCTGTCATAATATAATAGAGACAGTAGATCTAGCTGGTCTGTCATAATATAATAGAGACAGTAGATCTAGCTGGTCTGTCATAATATAATAGAGACAGTAGATCTAGCTGGTCTGTCATAATATAATAGAGACAGTAGATCTAGCTGGTCTGTCATAATATAATAGAGACAGTAGATCTAGCTGGTCTGTCATAATATAATAGAGACAGTAGATCTAGCTGGTCTGTCATAATATAATAGAGACAGTAGATCTAGCTGGTCTGTCATAATATAATAGAGACAGTAGATCTAGCTGGTCTGTCATAATATAATAGAGACAGTAGATCTAGCTGGTCTGTCATAATATAATAGAGACAGTAGATCTAGCTGGTCTGTCATAATATAATAGAGACAGTAGATCTAGCTGGTCTGTCATAATATAATAGAGACAGTAGATCTAGCTGGTCTGTCATAATATAATAGAGACAGTAGATCTAGCTGGTCTGTCATAATATAATAGAGACAGTAGATCTAGCTGGTCTGTCATAATATAATAGAGACAGTAGATCTAGCTGGTCTGTCATAATATAATAGAGACAGTAGATCTAGCTGGTCTGTCATAATATAATAGAGACAGTAGATCTAGCTGGTCTGTCATAATATAATAGAGACAGTAGATCTAGCTGGTCTGTCATAATATAATAGAGACAGTAGATCTAGCTGGTCTGTCATAATATAATAGAGACAGTAGATCTAGCTGGTCTGTCATAATATAATAGAGACAGTAGATCTAGCTGGTCTGTCATAATATAATAGAGACAGTAGATCTAGCTGGTCTGTCATAATATAATAGAGACAGTAGATCTAGCTGGTCTGTCATAATATAATAGAGACAGTAGATCTAGCTGGTCTGTCATAATATAATAGAGACAGTAGATCTAGCTGGTCTGTCATAATATAATAGAGACAGTAGATCTAGCTGGTCTGTCATAATATAATAGAGACAGTAGATCTAGCTGGTCTGTCATAATATAATAGAGACAGTAGATCTAGCTGGTCTGTCATAATATAATAGAGACAGTAGATCTAGCTGGTCTGTCATAATATAATAGAGACAGTAGATCTAGCTGGTCTGTCATAATATAATAGAGACAGTAGATCTAGCTGGTCTGTCATAATATAATAGAGACAGTAGATCTAGCTGGTCTGTCATAATATAATAGAGACAGTAGATCTAGCTGGTCTGTCATAATAATAGAGACAGTAGATCTAGCTGGTCTGTCATAATATAATAGAGACAGTAGATCTAGCTGGTCTGTCATAATATAATAGAGACAGTAGATCTAGCTGGTCTGTCATAATATAATAGAGACAGTAGATCTAGCTGGTCTGTCATAATATAATAGAGACAGTAGATCTAGCTGGTCTGTCATAATATATAATAGCTGGTCTGTCATAAGACAGTAGATCTAGCTGGTCTGTCAGTAGATCTATAATATAATAGAGACAGTAGATCTAGCTGGTCTGTCATAATATAATAGAGACAGTAGATCTAGCTGGTCTGTCATAATATAATAGAGACAGTAGATCTAGCTGGTCTGTCATAATATAATAGAGACAGTAGATCTAGCTGGTCTGTCATAATATAATAGAGACAGTAGATCTAGCTGGTCTGTCATAATATAATAGAGACAGTAGATCTAAATGGTCTGTCATAATATAATAGAGACAGTAGATCTAGCTGGTCTGTCATAATATAATAGAGACAGTAGATCTAGCTGGTCTGTCATAATATAATATAGAGACAGTAGATCTAGCTGGTCTGTCATAATATAATAGAGACAGTAGATCTAGCTGGTCTGTCATAATATAATAGAGACAGTAGATCTAGCTGGTCTGTCATAATATAATAGAGACAGTAGATCTAGCTGGTCTGTCATATATATAATAGAGACAGTAGATCTAGCTGGTCTGTCATAATATAATAGAGACAGTAGATCTAGCTGGTCTGTCATAATATAATAGAGACAGTAGATCTAGCTGGTCTGTCATAATATAATAGAGACAGTAGATCTAGCTGGTCTGTCATATATAATAGAGACAGTAGATCTAGCTGGTCTGTCATAATATAATAGAGACAGTAGATCTAGCTGGTCTGTCATAATATAATAGAGACAGTAGATCTAGCTGGTCTGTCATAATATAGATAGTCATAATATAATAGAGACAGTAGATCTAGCTGGTCTGTCATAATATAATAGAGACAGTAGATCTAGCTGGTCTGTCATAATATAATAGAGACAGTAGATCTAGCTGGTCTGTCATAATATAATAGAGACAGTAGATCTAGCTGGTCTGTCATAATATAATAGAGACAGTAGATCTAGCTGGTCTGTCATAATATAATAGAGACAGTAGATCTAGCTGGTCTGTCATAATATAATAGAGACAGTAGATCTAGATCTAGCTGGTCTGTCATAATATAATAGAGACAGTAGATCTAGCTGGTCTGTCATAATATAATAGAGACAGTAGATCTAGCTGGTCTGTCATAATATAATAGAGACAGTAGATCTAGCTGGTCTGTCATAATATAATAGAGACAGTAGATCTAGCTGGTCTGTCATAATATAATAGAGACAGTAGATCTAGCTGGTCTGTCATAATATAATAGAGACAGTAGATCTAGCTGGTCTGTCATAATATAATAGAGACAGTAGATCTAGCTGGTCTGTCATAATATAATAGAGACAGTAGATCTAGCTGGTCTGTCATAATATAATAGAGACAGTAGATCTAGCTGGTCTGTCATATATATAATAGAGACAGTAGATCTAGCTGGTCTGTCATAATATAATAGAGACAGTAGATCTAGCTGGTCTGTCATAATATAATAGAGACAGTAGATCTAGCTGGTCTGTCATAATATAATAGAGACAGTAGATCTAGCTGGTCTGTCATAATATAATAGAGACAGTAGATCTAGCTGGTCTGTCATAATATATAGAGACAGAGACAGTAGATCTAGCTGGTCTGTCATAATATAATAGAGACAGTAGATCTAGCTGGTCTGTCATAATATAATAGAGACAGTAGATCTAGCTGGTCTGTCATAATATAATAGAGACAGTAGATCTAGCTGGTCTGTCATAATATAATAGAGACAGTAGATCTAGCTGGTCTGTCATAATATAATAGAGACAGTAGATCTAGCTGGTCTGTCATAATATAATAGAGACAGTAGATCTAGCTGGTCTGTCATAATATAATAGAGACAGTAGATCTAGCTGGTCTGTCATAATATAATAGAGACAGTAGATCTAGCTGGTCTGTCATAATATAATAGAGACAGTAGATCTAGCTGGTCTGTCATAATATAATAGAGACAGTAGATCTAGCTGGTCTGTCATAATATAATAGAGACAGTAGATCTAGCTGGTCTGTCATAATATAATAGAGACAGTAGATCTAGCTGGTCTGTCATAATATAATAGAGACAGTAGATCTAGCTGGTCTGTCATAATATAATAGAGACAGTAGATCTAGCTGGTCTGTCATAATATAATAGAGACAGTAGATCTAGCTGGTCTGTCATAATATAATAGAGACAGTAGATCTAGCTGGTCTGTCATAATATAATAGAGACAGTAGATCTAGCTGGTCTGTCATAATATAATAGAGACAGTAGATCTAGCTGGTCTGTCATATATATAATAGAGACAGTAGATCTAGCTGGTCTGTCATAATATAATAGAGACAGTAGATCTAGCTGGTCTGTCATAATATAATAGAGACAGTAGATCTAGCTGGTCTGTCATATATATAATAGAGACAGTAGATCTAGCTGGTCTGTCATAATATAATAGAGACAGTAGATCTAGCTGGTCTGTCATAATATAATAGAGACAGTAGATCTAGCTGGTCTGTCATAATATAATAGAGACAGTAGATCTAGCTGGTCTGTCATAATATAATAGAGACAGTAGATCTAGCTGGTCTGTCATAATATAATAGAGACAGTAGATCTAGCTGGTCTGTCATAATATAATAGAGACAGTAGATCTAGCTGGTCTGTCATAATATAATAGAGACAGTAGATCTAGCTGGTCTGTCATAATATAATAGAGACAGTAGATCTAGCTGGTCTGTCATAATATAATAGAGACAGTAGATCTAGCTGGTCTGTCATAATATAATAGAGACAGTAGATCTAGCTGGTCTGTCATAATATAATAGAGACAGTAGATCTAGCTGGTCTGTCATAATATAATAGAGACAGTAGATCTAGCTGGTCTGTCATAATAGATAGTAGATCTAGAGTCTGTCATAATATAATAGAGACAGTAGATCTAGCTGGTCTGTCATAATATAATAGAGACAGTAGATCTAGCTGGTCTGTCATAATATAATAGAGACAGTAGATCTAGCTGGTCTGTCATAATATAATAGAGACAGTAGATCTAGCTGGTCTGTCATAATATAATAGAGACAGTAGATCTAGCTGGTCTGTCATAATATAATAGAGACAGTAGATCTAGCTGGTCTGTCATAATATAATAGAGACAGTAGATCTAGCTGGTCTGTCATAATATAATAGAGACAGTAGATCTAGCTGGTCTGTCATAATATAATAGAGACAGTAGATCTAGCTGGTCTGTCATAATATAATAGAGACAGTAGATCTAGCTGGTCTGTCATAATATAATAGAGACAGTAGATCTAGCTGGTCTGTCATAATATAATAGAGACAGTAGATCTAGCTGGTCTGTCATAATATAATAGTAGATCTAGCTGGTCTGTCATAATAGTAGATCTAGCTGGTCTGTCATAATATAATAGAGACAGTAGATCTAGCTGGTCTGTCATAATATAATAGAGACAGTAGATCTAGCTGGTCTGTCATAATATAATAGAGACAGTAGATCTAAAGCTGGTCTGTCATAATATATAGAGACAGTAGATCTAGCTGGTCTGTCATAATATAATAGAGACAGTAGATCTAGCTGGTCTGTCATAATATAATAGAGACAGTAGATCTAGCTGGTCTGTCATAATATAATAGAGACAGTAGATCTAGCTGGTCTGTCATAATATAATAGAGACAGTAGATCTAGCTGGTCTGTCATAATATAATAGAGACAGTAGATCTAGCTGGTCTGTCATAATATAATAGAGACAGTAGATCTAGCTGGTCTGTCATAATATAATAGAGACAGTAGATCTAGCTGGTCTGTCATAATATAATAGAGACAGTATCTAGCTGGTCTGTCATAATATAATAGAGACAGTAGATCTAGCTGGTCTGTCATAATATAATAGAGACAGTAGATCTAGCTGGTCTGTCTGTCATAATATATAGAGACAGTAGATCTAGCTGGTCTGTCATAATATAATAGAGACAGTAGATCTAGCTGGTCTGTCATAATATAATAGAGACAGTAGATCTAGCTGGTCTGTCATAATATAATAGAGACAGTAGATCTAGCTGGTCTGTCATAATATAATAGAGACAGTAGATCTAGCTGGTCTGTCATAATATAATAGAGACAGTAGATCTAGCTGGTCTGTCATATATATAATAGAGACAGTAGATCTAGCTGGTCTGTCATAATATAATAGAGACAGTAGATCTAGCTGGTCTGTCATAATATAATAGAGACAGTAGATCTAGCTGGTCTGTCATAATATAATAGAGACAGTAGATCTAGCTGGTCTGTCATAATATAATAGAGACAGTAGATCTAGCTGGTCTGTCATAATATATAATAGAGACAGTAGATCTAGCTGGTCTGTCATAATATAATAGAGACAGTAGATCTAGCTGGTCTGTCATATATAATAGAGACAGTAGATCTAGCTGGTCTGTCATAATATAATAGAGACAGTAGATCTAGCTGGTCTGTCATAATATAATAGAGACAGTAGATCTAGCTGGTCTGTCTGTAGATCTAGCTGGTCTGTCATAATATAATAGAGACAGTAGATCTAGCTGGTCTGTCATAATATAATAGAGACAGTAGATCTAGCTGGTCTGTCATAATATAATAGAGACAGTAGATCTAGCTGGTCTGTCATAATATAATAGAGACAGTAGATCTAGCTGGTCTGTCATAATATAATAGAGACAGTAGATCTAGCTGGTCTGTCATAATATAATAGAGACAGTAGATCTAGCTGGTCTGTCATAATATAATAGAGACAGTAGATCTAGCTGGTCTGTCATAATATAATAGAGACAGTAGATCTAGCTGGTCTGTCATAATATAATAGAGAGTAGATCTAGCTGGATCTAGCTGAGTCAGTAGAGTCATAATATAATAGAGACAGTAGATCTAGCTGGTCTGTCATAATATAATAGAGACAGTAGATCTAGCTGGTCTGTCATAATATAATAGAGACAGTAGATCTAGCTGGTCTGTCATAATATAATAGAGACAGTAGATCTAGCTGGTCTGTCATAGTATATAATAGAGACAGTAGATCTAGCTGGTCTGTCATAATATAATAGAGACAGTAGATCTAGCTGGTCTGTCATAATATATAGAGACAGTAGATCTAGCTGGTCTGTCATAATATAATAGAGACAGTAGATCTAGCTGGTCTGTCATAATATAATAGAGACAGTAGATCTAGCTGGTCTGTCATAATATAATAGAGACAGTAGATCTAGCTGGTCTGTCATAATATAATAGAGACAGTAGATCTAGCTGGTCTGTCATAATATAATAGAGACAGTAGATCTAGCTGGTCTGTCATAATATAATAGAGACAGTAGATCTAGCTGGTATAATATAATAGAGACAGTAGATCTAGCTGGTCTGTCATAATTATTATAGAGACAGTAGATCTAGCTGGTCTGTCATAATATAATAGAGACAGTAGATCTAGCTGGTCTGTCATAATATAATAGAGACAGTAGATCTAGCTGGTCTGTCATAATATAATAGAGACAGTAGATCTAGCTGGTCTGTCATAGTACAATAGAGACAGTAGATCTAGCTGGTCTGTCATAATATAATAGAGACAGTAGATCTAGCTGGTCTGTCATAATATAATAGAGACAGTAGATCTAGCTGGTCTGTCATAATATAATAGAGACAGTAGATCTAGCTGGTCTGTCATAATATAATAGAGACAGTAGATCTAGCTGGTCTGTCATAATATAATAGAGACAGTAGATCTAGCTGGTCTGTCATAATATAATAGAGACAGTAGATCTAGTAGACAGTAGATCTAGCTGGTCTGTCATAATATAATAGAGACAGTAGATCTAGCTGGTCTGTCATAATATAATAGAGACAGTAGATCTAGCTGGTCTGTCATAATATAATAGAGACAGTAGATCTAGCTGGTCTGTCATAATATAATAGAGACAGTAGATCTAGCTGGTCTGTCATATATATAGACAGTAGATCTAGCTGGTCTGTCATAATATAATAGAGACAGTAGATCTAGCTGGTCTGTCATAATATAATAGAGACAGTAGATCTAGCTGGTCTGTCATAATATAATAGAGACAGTAGATCTAGCTGGTCTGTCATAATATAATAGAGACAGTAGATCTAGCTGGTCTGTCATAATATAATAGAGACAGTAGATCTAGCTGGTCTGTCATAATATAATAGAGACAGTAGATCTAGCTGGTCTGTCATAATATAATAGAGACAGTAGATCTAGCTGGTCTGTCATAGTACAATAGAGACAGTAGATCTAGCTGGTCTGTCATAATATAATAGAGACAGTAGATCTACCTGGTCTGTCAAAATATAATAGAGACAGTAGATCTAGCTGGTCTGTCATAATAGAATAGAGACAGTAGATCTAGCTGGTCTGTCATAATATAATAGAGACAGTAGATCTAGCTGGTCTGTCATAATAATATAATGGAGACAGTAGATCTAGCTGGTCTGTCATAATAGAATAGAGACAGTAGATCTAGCTGGTCTGTCATAATATAATAGAGACAGTAGATCTAGCTGGTCTGTCATAATATAATAGAGACAGTAGATCTAGCTGGTCTGTCATAATATAATAGAGACAGTAGATCTAGCTGGTCTGTCATATTATAATAGAGACAGTAAATCTAGCTGGTCTGTCATTATATAATAGAGACAGTAGATCTAGCTGGTCTGTCATAATATAATAGAGACAGTAGATCTAGCTGGTCTGTCATAATATAATAGAGACAGTAGATCTAGCTGGTCTGTCATAATATAATAGAGACAGTAGATCTAGCTGGTCTGTCATAATATAATAGAGACAGTAGATCTAGCTGGTCTGTCATAATATAATAGAGACAGTAGATCTAGCTGGTCTGTCATAATATAATAGAGACAGTAGATCTAGCTGGTCTGTCATAATATAATAGAGACAGTACAGTAGATCTAGCTGGTCTGTCATAATATAATAGAGACAGTAGATCTAGCTGGTCTGTCATAATATAATAGAGACAGTAGATCTAGCTGGTCTGTCATAATATAATAGAGACAGTAGATCTAGCTGGTCTGTCATAATATAATAGAGACAGTAGATCTAGCTGGTCTGTCATAATATAATAGAGACAGTAGATCTAGCTGGTCTGTCATAATATAATAGAGACAGTAGATCTAGCTGGTCTGTCATAATATAATAGAGACAGTAGATCTAGCTGGTCTGTCATAATATAATAGAGACAGTAGATCTAGCTGGTCTGTCATAATATAATAGAGACAGTAGATCTAGCTGGTCTGTCATAATATAATAGAGACAGTAGATCTAGCTGGTCTGTCATAATATAATAGAGACAGTAGATCTAGCTGGTCTGTCATAATATAATAGAGACAGTAGATCTAGCTGGTCTGTCATAATATAATAGAGACAGTAGATCTAGCGGTCTGTCATAATATAATAGAGACATAGATCTAGCTGGTCTGACATATAGATCTAGCTGGTCTGTCATAATATAATAGAGACAGTAGATCTAGCTGGTCTGTCATAATATAATAGAGACAGTAGATCTAGCTGGTCTGTCATAATATAATAGAGACAGTAGATCTAGCTGGTCTGTCATAATATAATAGAGACAGTAGATCTAGCTGGTCTGTCATAATATAATAGAGACAGTAGATCTAGCTGGTCTGTCATAATATAATAGAGACAGTAGATCTAGCTGGTCTGTCATAATATAATAGAGACAGTAGATCTAGCTGGTCTGTCATAATATAATAGAGACAGTAGATCTAGCTGGTCTGTCATAATATAATCTAGCTGGTCTGTCATAATATAATAGAGACAGTAGATCTAGCTGGTCTGTCATAATATAATAGAGACAGTAGATCTAGCTGGTCTGTCATAATATAATAAGACAGTAGATCTAAATGGTCTGTCATAATATAATAGAGACAGTAGATCTAGCTGGTCTGTCATAATATATAGAGACAGTAGATCTAGCTGGTCTGTCATAATATAATAGAGACAGTAGATCTAGCTGGTCTGTCATAATATAATAGAGACAGTAGATCTAGCTGGTCTGTCATAATATAATAGAGACAGTAGATCTAGCTGGTCTGTCATAATATAATAGAGACAGTAGATCTAGCTGGTCTGTAATATAGATATAATAGAGACAGTAGATCTAGCTGGTCTGTCATAATATAATAGAGACAGTAGATCTAGCTGGTCTGTCATAATATAATAGAGACAGTAGATCTAGCTGGTCTGTCATAATAATAGAGACAGTAGATCTAGCTGGTCTGTCATAATATAATAGAGACAGTAGATCTAGCTGGTCTGTCATAATATAATAGAGACAGTAGATCTAGCTGGTCTGTCATAATATAATAGAGACAGTAGATCTAGCTGGTCTGTCATAATATAATAGAGACAGTAGATCTAGCTGGTCTGTCTATCATAATATAATATAGAGACAGTAGAGACAGTAGATCTCTGCTGGTCTCTGTCATATATAATAGAGACAGTAGATCTAGCTGGTCTGTCATAATATAATAGAGACAGTAGATCTAGCTGGTCTGTCATAATATAATAGAGACAGTAGATCTAGCTGGTCTGTCATAATATAATAGAGACAGTAGATCTAGCTGGTCTGTCATAATATAATAGAGACAGTAGATCTAGCTGGTCTGTCATAATATAATAGAGACAGTAGATCTAGCTGGTCTGTCATAATATAATAGAGACAGTAGATCTAGCTGGTCTGTCATAATATAATAGAGACAGTAGATCTAGCTGGTCTGTCATAATATAATAGAGACAGTAGATCTAGCTGGTCTGTCATAATATAATAGAGACAGTAGATCTAGCTGGTCTGTCATAATATAATAGAGACAGTAGATCTAGCTGGTCTGTCATAATATAATAGAGACAGTAGATCTAGCTGGTCTGTCATAATATAATAGAGACAGTAGATCTAGCTGGTCTGTCATAATATAATAGAGACAGTAGATCTAGCTGGTCTGTCATAATATAATAGAGACAGTAGATCTAGCTGGTCTGTCATAATACAATAGAGACAGTAGATCTAGCTGGTCTGTCATAATATAATAAGAACAGTAGATGTAAATGGTCTGTCATAATATATTAGAGACAGTAGATCTAGCTGGTCTGTCATAATATAATAGAGACAGTAGATCTAGCTGGTCTGTCATAATATAATAGAGACAGTAGATCTAGCTGGTCTGTCATAATATAATAGAGACAGTAGATCTAGCTGGTCTGTCATAATATAATAGAGACAGTAGATCTAGCTGGTCTGTCATATTATAATAGAGACAGTAGATCTAGCTGGTCTGTCATAATATAATAGAGACAGTAGATCTAGCTGGTCTGTCATAATATAATAGAGACAGTAGATCTAGCTGGTCTGTCATAAATATAATAGAGACAGTAGATCTAGCTGGTCTGTCATAATATAATAGAGACAGTAGATCTAGCTGGTCTGTCATAATATAATAGAGACAGTAGATCTAAATGGTCTGTCATAATATAATAGAGACAGTAGATCTAGCTGGTCTGTCATAATATAATAGAGACAGTAGATCTAGCTGGTCTGTCATAATATAATAGAGACAGTAGATCTAGCTGGTCTGTCATAATATAATAGAGACAGTAGATCTAGCTGGTCTGTCATAATATAATAGAGACAGTAGATCTAGCTGGTCTGTCATAATATAATAGAGACAGTAGATCTAGCTGGTCTGTCATAATATAATAGAGACAGTAGATCTAGCTGGTCTGTCATAATATAATAGAGACAGTCTCTGGTCTGTCAATATAATAGAGACAGTAGATCTAGCTGGTCTGTCATAATATAATAGAGACAGTAGATCTAGCTGGTCTGTCATAATATAATAGAGACAGTAGATCTAGCTGGTCTGTCATAATATAATAGAGACAGTAGATCTAGCTGGTCTGTCATAATATAATAGAGACAGTAGATCTAGCTGGTCTGTCATAATATAATAGAGACAGTAGATCTAGCTGGTCTGTCATAATATAATAGAGACAGTAGATCTAGCTGGTCTGTCATAATATAATAAGAACAGTAGATCTAAATGGTCTGTCATAATATATTAGAGACAGTAGATCTAGCTGGTCTGTCATAATATAATAGAGACAGTAGATCTAGCTGGTCTGTCATAATATAATAGAGACAGTAGATCTAGCTGGTCTGTCATAATATAATAGAGACAGTAGATCTAGCTGGTCTGTCATAATATAATAGAGATCTAGCTGGTCTGTCATAATATAATAGCTGTAGTCTGTCATAATATAATAGAGACAGTAGATCTAGCTGGTCTGTCATAATATAATAGAGACAGTAGATCTAGCTGGTCTGTCATAATATAATAGAGACAGTAGATCTAGCTGGTCTGTCATAATATAATAGAGACAGTAGATCTAGCTGGTCTGTCATAATATAATAGAGACAGTAGATCTAGCTGGTCTGTCATAATATAATAGAGACAGTAGATCTAGCTGGTCTGTCATAATATAATAGAGACAGTAGATCTAGCTGGTCTGTCATAATATAATAGAGACAGTAGATCTAGCTGGTCTGTCATAATATAATAGAGACAGTAGATCTAGCTGGTCTGTCATAATATAATAGAGACAGTAGATCTAGCTGGTCTGTCATAATAGAGACATATAATAGAGACAGTAGATCTAGCTGGTCTGTCATAATATAATAGAGACAGTAGATCTAGCTGGTCTGTCATAATATAATAGAGACAGTAGATCTAGCTGGTCTGTCATAATATAATAGAGACAGTAGATCTAGCTGGTCTGTCATAATATAATAGAGACAGTAGATCTAGCTGGTCTGTCATAATATAATAGAGACAGTAGATCTAGCTGGTCTGTCATAATATAATAGAGACAGTAGATCTAGCTGGTCTGTCATAATATAATAGAGACAGTAGATCTAGCTGGTCTGTCATAATATAATAGAGACAGTAGATCTAGCTGGTCTGTCATAATATAATAGAGACAGTAGATCTAGCTGGTCTGTCATAATATAATAGAGACAGTAGATCTAGCTGGTCTGTCATAGATCTAGCTGGTCTGTCATAATATAATAGAGAGACAGTAGATCTAGCTGGTCTGTCATAATATAATAGAGACAGTAGATCTAGCTGGTCTGTCATAATATAATAGAGACAGTAGATCTAGCTGGTCTGTCATAATATAATAGAGAGTAGATCTAGCTGGTCTGTCATAATATAATAGAGACAGTAGCTGGTCTGTCATAATATAATAGAGACAGTAGATCTAGCTGGTCTGTCATAATATAATAGAGACAGTAGATCTAGCTGGTCTGTCATAATATAATAGAGACAGTAGATCTAGCTGGTCTGTCATAATATAATAGAGACAGTAGATCTAGCTGGTCTGTCATAATATAATAGAGACAGTAGATCTAGCTGGTCTGTCATAATATAATAGAGACAGTAGATCTAGCTGGTCTGTCATAATATAATAGAGACAGTAGATCTAGCTGGTCTGTCATAATATAATAGAGACAGTAGATCTAGCTGGTCTGTCATAATATAATAGAGACAGTAGATCTAGCTGGTCTGTCATAATATAATAGAGACAGTAGATCTAGCTGGTCTGTCATAATATAATAGAGACAGTAGATCTAGCTGGTCTGTCATAATATAATAGAGAGAGTAGTAGATCTAGCTGGTCTGTCATAATATAATAGAGACAGTAGATCTAGCTGGTCTGTCATAATATAATAGAGACAGTAGATCTAGCTGGTCTGTCAGTAGAGACAGTAGATCTAGCTGGTCTGTCATATAATATAATAGAGACAGTAGATCTAGCTGGTCTGTCATAATATAATAGAGACAGTAGATCTAGCTGGTCTGTCATAATATAATAGAGACAGTAGATCTAGCTGGTCTGTCATAATATAATAGAGACAGTAGATCTAGCTGGTCTGTCATAATATAATAGAGACAGTAGATCTAGCTGGTCTGTCATAATATAATAGAGACAGTAGATCTAGCTGGTCTGTCATAATATAATAGAGACAGTAGATCTAGCTGGTCTGTCATAATATAATAGAGACAGTAGATCTAGCTGGTCTGTCATAATATAATAGAGACAGTAGATCTAGCTGGTCTGTCATAATATAATAGAGACAGTAGATCTAGCTGGTCTGTCATAATATAATAGAGACAGTAGATCTAGCTGGTCTGTCATAATATAATAGACAGACAGTAGATCTAGCTGGTCTGTCATAATATAATAGAGACAGTAGATCTAGCTGGTCTGTCATAATATAATAGAGACAGTAGATCTAGCTGGTCTGTCATAATATAATAGAGACAGTAGATCTAGCTGGTCTGTCATAGTATAATAGAGACAGTAGATCTAGCTGGTCTGTCATAATATAATAGAGACAGTAGATCTAGCTGGTCTGTCATAATATAATAGAGACAGTAGATCTAGCTGGTCTGTCATAATATAATAGAGACAGTAGATCTAGCTGGTCTGTCATAATATAATAGAGACAGTAGATCTAGCTGGTCTGTCATAATATAATAGAGACAGTAGATCTAGCTGGTCTGTCATAATATAATAGAGACAGTAGATCTAGCTGGTCTGTCATAATATAATAGAGACAGTAGATCTAGATGGTCTGTCATAATATAATGTCATATATAATAGAGACAGTAGATCTAGCTGGTCTGTCATAATATAATAGAGACAGTAGATCAGTAGATCTAGCTGGTCTGTCATAATATAATAGAGACAGTAGATCTAGCTGGTCTGTCATAATATAATAGAGACAGTAGATCTAGCTGGTCTGTCATAATATAATAGAGACAGTAGATCTAGCTGGTCTGTCATAATATAATAGAGACAGTAGATCTAGCTGGTCTGTCATAATATAATAGAGACAGTAGATCTAGCTGGTCTGTCATAATATAATAGAGACAGTAGATCTAGCTGGTCTGTCATAATATAATAGAGACAGTAGATCTAGCTGGTCTGTCATAATATAATAGAGACAGTAGATCTAGCTGGTCTGTCATAATATAATAGAGACAGTAGATCTAGCTGGTCTGTCATAATATAATAGAGACAGTAGATCTAGCTGGTCTGTCATAATATAATAAGACAGTAGATCTAGCTGGTCTGTCATAATATATTAGAGACAGTAGATCTAGCTGGTCTGAGACAGTAGATCTAGCTGGTCTGTCATAATACATAATAGAGACAGTAGATCTAGCTGGTCTGTCATAATATAATAGAGACAGTAGATCTAGCTGGTCTGTCATAATATAATAGAGACAGTAGATCTAGCTGGTCTGTCATAATATAATAGAGACAGTAGATCTAGCTGGTCTGTCATAATATATTAGAGACAGGAGATCTAGCTGGTCTGTCATAATATAATAGAGACAGTAGATCTAGCTGGTCTGTCATAATATAATATAGACAGTAGATCTAGCTGGTCTGTCATAATACAATAGAGACCGTAGATCTAGCTGGTCTGTCATAATATAATAGAGACAGTAGATCTAGCTGGTCTGGCATCTGCAATAGAGACAGTAGATCTAGCTTGTCAGTCATAATATAATAGAGACAGTAGATCTAAATGGTCTGTCATAATATAATAGAGACAGTAGATCTAGCTGGTCTGTCATAATATAATAGACAGTAGATCTAGCTGGTCTGTCATAATATAATAAGAACAGTAGATCTAGTGGTCTGTCATAAATATAATAGAGACAGTAGATCTAGCTGGTCTGTCATAATATAATAGAGACAGTAGATCTAGCTGGTCTGTCAGTAGATCTAGCTGGTCTGTCATAATATAATAGAGACAGTAGATCTAGCTGGTCTGTCAAAATATAATAGAGACAGTAGATCTAGCTGGTCTGTCAAAATATAATAGAGACAGTAGATCTAGCTGGTCTGTCATAATATATTAGAGACAGTAGATCTAGCTGGTCTGTCATAATATAATAGAGACAGTAGATCTAGCTGGTCTGTCAAAATATAATAGAGACAGTAGATCTAGTTGGTCTGTCATAATATAGTAGAGACAGTAGATCTAGCAGTTCTGTCATAGTACAATAGAGACAGTAGATCTAGCTGGTCAGTCATAATATAATAGAGACAGTAGATCTAAATGGTCTGTCAAAATATAATAGAGACAGTAGATCTAGCTGGTCTGTGATATTATAATAGAGACAGTAGATCTAGCTGGTCTGTCATAATATAATAGAGACAGTATATCTAGCTGGTCTGTCATAATATAATAGAGACAGTAGATCTCGCTGGTCTGTCATAATATAATAGAGACAGTAGATCTAGCTGGTCTGTCATAATATAATAGAGACAGTAGATCTAGCTGGTCTGTCATAATATAATAGAGACAGTAGATCTAGCTGGTCTGTCATAATATAATAGAGACAGTAGATCTAGCTGGTCTGTCATAATATAATAGAGACAGTAGATCTAGCTGGTCTGTCATAATATAATAGAGACAGTAGATCTAGCTGGTCTGTCATAATATAATAGAGACAGTAGATCTAGCTGGTCTGTCATAATATAATAGAGACAGTAGATCTAGCTGGTCTGTCATAATATAATAGAGACAGTAGATCTAGCTGGTCTGTCATAATATAATAGAGACAGTAGATCTAGCTGGTCTGTCATAATATAATAGAGACAGTAGATCTAGCTGGTCTGTCATAATATAATAGAGACAGTAGATCTAGCTGGTCTGTCATAATATAATAGAGACAGTAGATCTAGCTGGTCTGTCATAATATAATAGAGACAGTAGATCTAGCTGGTCTGTCATAATATAATAGAGACAGTAGATCTAGCTGGTCTGTCATAATATAATAGAGACAGTAGATCTAGCTGGTCTGTCATAATATAATAGAGACAGTAGATCTAGCTGGTCTGTCATAATATAATAGAGACAGTAGATCTAGCTGGTCTGTCATAATATAATAGAGACAGTAGATCTAGCTGGTCTGTCATAATATAATAGAGACAGTAGATCTAGCTGGTCTGTCATAATATAATAGAGACAGTAGATCTAGCTGGTCTGTCATAATATAATAGAGACAGTAGATCTAGCTGGTCTGTCATAATATAATAGAGACAGTAGATCTAGCTGGTCTGTCATAATATAATAGAGACAGTAGATCTAGCTGGTCTGTCATAATATAATAGAGACAGTAGATCTAGCTGGTCTGTCATAATATAATAGAGACAGTAGATCTAGCTGGTCTGTCATAATATAATAGAGACAGTAGATCTAGCTGGTCTGTCATAATATAATAGAGACAGTAGATCTAGCTGGTCTGTCATAATATAATAGAGACAGTAGATCTAGCTGGTCTGTCATAATATAATAGAGACAGTAGATCTAGCTGGTCTGTCATAATATAATAGAGACAGTAGATCTAGCTGGTCTGTCATAATATAATAGAGACAGTAGATCTAGCTGGTCTGTCATAATATAATAGAGACAGTAGATCTAGCTGGTCTGTCATAATATAATAGAGACAGTAGATCTAGCTGGTCTGTCATAATATAATAGAGACAGTAGATCTAGCTGGTCTGTCATAATATAATAGAGACAGTAGATCTAGCTGGTCTGTCATAATATAATAGAGACAGTAGATCTAGCTGGTCTGTCATAATATAATAGAGACAGTAGATCTAGCTGGTCTGTCATAATATAATAGAGACAGTAGATCTAGCTGGTCTGTCATAATATAATAGAGACAGTAGATCTAGCTGGTCTGTCATAATATAATAGAGACAGTAGATCTAGCTGGTCTGTCATAATATAATAGAGACAGTAGATCTAGCTGGTCTGTCATAATATAATAGAGACAGTAGATCTAGCTGGTCTGTCATAATATAATAGAGACAGTAGATCTAGCTGGTCTGTCATAATATAATAGAGACAGTAGATCTAGCTGGTCTGTCATAATATAATAGAGACAGTAGATCTAGCTGGTCTGTCATAATATAATAGAGACAGTAGATCTAGCTGGTCTGTCATAATATAATAGAGACAGTAGATCTAGCTGGTCTGTCATAATATAATAGAGACAGTAGATCTAGCTGGTCTGTCATAATATAATAGAGACAGTAGATCTAGCTGGTCTGTCATAATATAATAGAGACAGTAGATCTAGCTGGTCTGTCATAATATAATAGAGACAGTAGATCTAGCTGGTCTGTCATAATATAATAGAGACAGTAGATCTAGCTGGTCTGTCATAATATAATAGAGACAGTAGATCTAGCTGGTCTGTCATAATATAATAGAGACAGTAGATCTAGCTGGTCTGTCATAATATAATAGAGACAGTAGATCTAGCTGGTCTGTCATAATATAATAGAGACAGTAGATCTAGCTGGTCTGTCATAATATAATAGAGACAGTAGATCTAGCTGGTCTGTCATAATATAATAGAGACAGTAGATCTAGCTGGTCTGTCATAATATAATAGAGACAGTAGATCTAGCTGGTCTGTCATAATATAATAGAGACAGTAGATCTAGCTGGTCTGTCATAATATAATAGAGACAGTAGATCTAGCTGGTCTGTCATAATATAATAGAGACAGTAGATCTAGCTGGTCTGTCATAATATAATAGAGACAGTAGATCTAGCTGGTCTGTCATAATATAATAGAGACACAGAGCTGGTCAGCACAGTAGATCTAGCTGGTCTGTCATAATATAATAGAGACAGTAGATCTAGCTGGTCTGTCATAATATAATAGAGACAGTAGATCTAGCTGGTCTGTCATAATATAATAGAGACAGTAGATCTAGCTGGTCTGTCATAATATAATAGAGACAGTAGATCTAGCTGGTCTGTCATAATATAATAGAGACAGTAGATCTAGCTGGTCTGTCATAATATAATAGAGACAGTAGATCTAGTCTGGTCTGTCATAATATAATAGAGACAGTAGATCTAGCTGGTCTGTCATAATATAATAGAGACAGTAGATCTAGCTGGTCTGTCATAATATAATAGAGACAGTAGATCTAGCTGGTCTGTCATAATATAAAAGAGACAGTAGATCTAGCTGGTCTGTCATAATATAATAGAGACAGTAGATCTAGCTGGTCTGTCATAATATAATAGAGTAGAGATAGATCTAGATCTAGCTGGTCTGTCATAATATAATAGAGACAGTAGATCTAGCTGGTCTGTCATAATATAATAATAGAGACAGTAGATCTAGCTGGTCTGTCATAATATAATAGAGACAGTAGATCTAGCTGGTCTGTCATAATATAATAGAGAGAGTAGATCTAGCTGGTCTGTCATAATATAATAGAGACAGTAGATCTAGCTGGTCTGTCATAATATAATAGAGACAGTAGATCTAGCTGGTCTGTCATAATATAATAGAGTAGAGACAATAGATCTAGCTGGTCTGTCATAATATAATAGAGACAGTAGATCTAGCTGGTCTGTCATAATATAATAGAGACAGTAGATCTAGCTGGTCTGTCATAATATAATACAGACAGTAGATCTAGCTGGTCTGTCATAATATAATAGAGACAGTAGATCTAGCTGGTCTGTCATAATATAATAGAGACAGTAGATCTAGCTGGTCATAATATAATAGAACAGTAGATCTAGCTGGTCTGTCATATAATATCTAGCTGGTCTGTCATAATATAATAGAGAGTAGATCTAGCTGGTCTGTCATAGATCTAGCTGGTCTGTCATATTATAATAGAGACAGTAGATCTAGCTGGTCTGTCATAATATAATAGAGACAGTAGATCTAGCTGGTCTGTCATAATATAATAGAGACAGTAGATCTAGCTGGTCTGTCATAATATAATAGAGAGAGTAGATCTAGCTGGTCTGTCATATTATTATAGAGACAGTAGATCTAGCTGGTCTGTCATAAAATAATAAGAACAGTAGATCTAAATGGTCTGTCATAATATATTAGAGACAGTAGATCTAGCTGGTCTGTCATAATATAATAGAGCCAGTAGATCTAGCTGGTCTGTCATAATATAATAGAGACAGTAGATCAAGCTGGTCTGTCATAATATAATAGAGAAAATAGATCTACCTGGTCGTGTCATAATACAATAGAGACAGTAGATCTACCTGGTCTGTCATAAAATAATAGAGACAGT
>NW_024607959.1:0-43196 GCF_018296145.1 Oncorhynchus tshawytscha
CCAGCTAGAACTATTGTCTCTACAATATTATGACAGACCAGCTAGATCTACTGTCTCTATTATAGTATGACAGACCAGCTTATTCTACTGTCTCTATTGTAATATGACAGACCAGCTAGATCTACTGTCTCTATTATAGTATGACAGACCAGCTAGATCTACTGTCTCTATTATAATATGACAGACCAGCTAGATCTACTGTCTCTATTATAATATGACAGACAAGCTAGATCTACTGTCTCTATTATATTATGACAAACCAGCTAGATCTAATGTCTCTATTATATTATGACAGACCAGCTAGATCTACTGTCTCTATTATAATATGACAGACCAGCTAGATCTACTGTCTCTATTATAATATGACAGACACAGCTAGATCTACTGTCTCTATTATATTATGACAGACCAGCTAGATCTACTGTCTCTATTATATTATGACAGACCAGCTAGATCTACTGTCTCTATTATAATATGACAGACAAGCTAGATCTACTGTCTCTATTATAATATGACAGACCAGCTAGATCTACTGTTTCTATTATATTATGACATACCAGCAAGATCTACTGTCTCTATTATAATATGACAGACCAGCTAGATCTACTGTCTCTATTATATTATGACAAACCAGCTAGATCTACTGTCTCTATTATATTATGACAGACCAGCTAGATCTACTGTCTGTATTATATTATGACAGACCAGCTAGATCTACTGTCTCTATTATAATATGACAGACCAGCTAGATCTACTGTCTCTATTATATTATGAAGAATCATCTAGAACTACTGTCTCTATTATATTTCGACAGGCCAGCTAGATCTACTGTCTCTATTATATTATGACAGACCAGCAAGATCTACTGTCTCTATTATATTATGACAGACCAGCTAGATCTACTGTCTCTATTATATTATGACACGACCAGCTAGGTTCTACTGTCTCTATTATATTATGACAGACCAGCTAGATCTACTGTCTCTATTATATATGACAGACCATATTCTACTGTCTCTATTATAATATGACAGACAGCTAGATCTACTGTCTCTATTATATTATGACAGACCAGCTAGATCTACTGTCTCTATTATATTATGACAGACCAGCTAGATCTACTGTCTCTATTATATTATGACAGACCAGCTAGATCTACTGTCTCTATTATATTATGACAGACCAGCTAGATCTACTGTCTCTATTATAATATGACAGACCAGCTAGATCTACTGTCTCTATTATATTATGACAGACCAGCTAGATCTACTGTCTCTATTATATATGACAGACCAGCTAGATCTACTGTCTCTATTATAATATGACAGACCAGCTAGATCTACTGTCTCTATTATATTATGACAGACCAGCTAGTTCTACTGTCTCTATTATATTATGACAGACCAGCTAGATCTACTGTCTCTATTATATTATGACAGACCAGCTAGATCTACTGTCTCTATTATATTATGACAGACCAGCTAGATCTACTGTCTCTATTATAGTATGACAGACCAGCTAGATCTACTGTCTCTATTATAATATGACAGACCAGCTAGATCTACTGTCTCTATTATATTATGACAGACCAGCTAGATCTACTGTCTCTATTATATTATGACAGACCAGCTAGATCTACTGTCTCTATTATATTATGACAGACCAGCTAGATCTACTGTCTCTATTATATTATGACAGACCAGCTAGATCTACTGTCTCTATTATATTATGACAGACCAGCTAGATCTACTGTCTCTATTATATTATGACAGACCAGCTAGATTCTACTGTCTCTATTATATTATGACAGACCAGCTAGATCTACTGTCTCTATTATATTATGACAGACCAGCTAGATCTACTGTCTCTATTATATTATGACAGACCAGCTAGATCTACTGTCTCTATTATAATATGACAGACCAGCTAGATCTACTGTCTCTATTATATTATGACAGACCAGCTAGATCTACTGTCTCTATTATATTATGACAGACCAGCTAGATCTACTGTCTCTATTATAATATGACAGACCAGCTAGATCTACTGTCTCTATTATATTATGACAGACCAGCTAGATCTACTGTCTCTATTATAATATGACAGACCAGCTAGATCTACTGTCTCTATTATAATATGACAGACCAGCTAGATCTACTGTCTCTATTATATTATGACAGACCAGCTAGATCTACTGTCTCTATTATATTATGACAGACCAGCTAGATCTAATGTCTCTATTATATTATGACAGACCAGCTAGATCTACTGTCTCTATTATAATATGACAGACCAGCTAGATCTACTGTCTCTATTATAATATGACAGACCAGCTAGATCTACTGTCTCTATTATATTATGACAGACCAGCTAGATCTACTGTCTCTATTATATTATGACAGACCAGCTAGATCTACTGTCTCTATTATATTATGACAGACCAGCTAGATCTACTGTCTCTATTATATTATGACAGACCAGCTAGATCTACTGTCTCTATTATATTATGACAGACCAGCTAGATCTACTGTCTCTATTATATTATGACAGACCAGCTAGATCTACTGTCTCTATTATAATATGACAGACCAGCTAGATCTACTGTCTCTATTATAATATGACAGACCAGCTAGATCTACTGTCTCTATTATAATATGACAGACCAGCTAGATCTACTGTCTCTATTATAATATGACAGACCAGCTAGATCTACTGTCTCTATTATAATATGACAGACCAGCTAGATCTACTGTCTCTATTATAATATGACAGACCAGCTAGATCTACTGTCTCTATTATATTATGACAGACCAGCTAGATCTACTGTCTCTATTATAATATGACAGACCAGCTAGATCTACTGTCTCTATTATAATATGACAGACCAGCTAGATCTACTGTCTCTATTATAATATGACAGACCAGCTAGATCTACTGTCTCTATTATAATATGACAGACAAGCTAGATCTACTGTCTCTATTATAATATGACAGACCAGCTAGATCTACTGTCTCTATTATATTATGACAGACCAGCTAGATCTACTGTCTCTATTATATTATGACAGACCAGCTAGATCTACTGTCTCTTTTATAACATGACAGACAAGCTAGATCTACTGTATCCATTATATTATGAAGGATCATCTAGAACTACTGTCTCTATTATATTTCGACAGGCCAGCTAGATCTACTGTCTCTATTATATTATGACAGACCAGCAAGATCTACTGTCTATATTATATTATGACAGACAAGCTAGATCTACTGTCTCCATTATATTATGAAGGACCAGCTAGAACTATTGTCTCTACAATATTATGACAGACCAGCTAGATCTACTGTCTCTATTATAGTATGACAGACCAGCTTATTCTACTGTCTCTATTATAATATGACAGACCAGCTAGATCTACTGTCTCTATTATAGTATGACAGACCAGCTAGATCTACTGTCTCTATTATAATATGACAGACCAGCTAGATCTACTGTCTCTATTATAATATGACAGACAAGCTAGATCTACTGTCTCTATTATATTATGACAGACCAGCTAGATCTACTGTCTCTATTATAATATGACAGACCAGCTAGATCTACTGTCTCTATTATAATATGACAGACCAGCTAGATCTACTGTCTCTATTATGTTATGACAGACCAGCTAGATCTATGTCTCTATTATATTATGACAGACCAGCTAGATCTACTGTCTCTATTATATTATGACAGACCAGCTAGATCTACTGTCTCTATTATATATGACAGACCAGCTAGATCTACTGTTCGATTATAATCATGACAGACCAAGCTAGATCTACTGTCTCTATTATAATATGACAACCAGCTAGATCTACTGTCTCTATTATATTATGACAAACCAGCTAGATCTACTGTCTCTATTATATTATGACAGACCAGCTAGATCTACTGTCTCTATTATATTATGACAGACCAGCTAGATCTACTGTCTCTATTATATATGACAGACCAGCTAGATCTACTGTCTCTATTATATTATGAAGACCAGCTAGATCTACTGTCTCTATTATATTTGACAGACCAGCTAGATCTACTGTCTCTATTATAATATGACAGACCAGCTAGATCTACTGTCTCTATTATATTATGACAGACCAGCTAGATCTACTGTCTCTATTATATTATGACAGACCAGTTAGATCTACTGTCTCTATTATATTATGACAGACCAGCTAGATTCTACTGTCTCTATTATATTATGACAGACCAGCTATTCTACTGTCTCTATTATAATTATGACAGAAAGCTAGATCTACTGTCTCTATTATATATGACAGACCAGCTAGATCTACTGTCTCTATTATAATATGACAGACCAGCTAGATCTACTGTCTCTATTATATTATGACAGACCAGTTAGATCTACTGTCTCTATTATAATATGACAGACAAGCTAGATCTACTGTCTCTATTATAATATGACAGACCAGCTAGATCTACTGTCTCTATTATATTATGACAGACCAGCTAGATTCTACTGTCTCTATTATAATATGACAGACCAGCTAGATCTACTGTCTCTATTATAATATGACAGACCAGCTAGATCTACTGTCTCTATTATATCTATGACAGACCAGCTAGATCTACTGTCTCTATTATATTATGACAGACCAGCTAGATCTACTGTCTCTATTATATTATGACAGACCAGCTAGATCTACTGTCTCTATTATAATATGACAGACCAGCTAGATCTACTGTCTCTATTATATTATGACAGACCAAGATCTACTGTCTCTATTATATTATGACAGACCAGCTAGATCTACTGTCTCTATTATATTATGACAGACCAGCTAGATCTACTGTCTCTATTATATTATGACACCTCCCCTACCAGCTAGATCTACTGTCTCTATTATATATGACAACCACACTGCTAGATCTACTGTCTCTATTATAATATGACAGACCAGCTAGATCTACTGTCTCTATTATATTATGACAAACCAGCTAGATCTACTGTCTCTATTATAATATGACAGACCAGCTAGATCTACTGTCTCTATTATATTATGACAGACCAGCTAGATCTACTGTCTCTATTATAATATGACAGACCAGCTAGATCTACTGTCTCTATTATAATATGACAGACAAGCTAGATCTACTGTCTCTATTATGTTATGACAAACCAGCTAGATCTACTGTCTCTATTATATTATGACAGACCAGCAGATCTACTGCTATTATATTATGACAGACCAGCTAGATCTACGGTCTCTATTATATTATGACAGACCAGCTAGATCTACTGTCTCTATTATATTATGACAGACCAGCTAGATCTACTGTCTCCATTATAATATGACAGACCAGCTAGATCTAAGTCTCTATTATATCTATGACAGACCAGCTAGATCTACTGTCTCTATTATATTATGACAGACCAGCTAGAACTAGCTGTCTCTCCATTATATTATGACAGACCAGCTAGATCACTGTCTCTATTTTATTATGACAGACCAGCTAGATCTACTGTCTCTATTATAGTATGACAGACCAGCTAATTCTACTGTCTCTATTATAATATGACAGACAGGCTAGATCTACTGTCTCTATTATATTATGACAAACCAGCTAGATCTACAGGAAGTCTCTATTATAATATGACAGACCAGCTAGATCTACTGTCTCTATTAGGTATGACAGGCCAGCTAATTCTACTGTCTCTATTATATTATGACAGACCAGCTAGATCTACTGTTTCTATTATATTATGACAGACCAGCTAGATCTACTGTCTCTATTATAGTATGACATACCAGCTAATTCTACTGTCTCTATTATAATATGACAGACAGGCTAGATCTACTGTCTCTATTATATTATGACAGACCAGCTAGATCTACTGTCTCTATTATATTATGACAGACCAGCTAGATCTATTGTCTCTATTATAATATGACAAACCAGCTAGATCTACTGTCTCTATTATATCATGACAGACCAGCTAGATCTACTGTCTCTATTATATCATGACAGACCAGCTAGATCTACTGTCTCTATTATAATATGACAGACCAGCTAGATCTACTGTCTCTATTATATTATGACAGACCAGCTAGATCTACTGTCTCTATTATAGTATGACAGACCAGCTAGATTCTACTGTCTCTATTATAGATATGACAGACAGCACAAGCTAGATCTACTGTCTCTATTATATTATGACAAACCAGCTAGATCTACAGTCTCTATTATATTATGACAGACCAGCTAGATCTACTGTCTCTATTATATTATGACAGACCAGCTAGATCTACTGTCTCTATTATATTATGACAGACCAGCTAGATCTACTGTCTCTATTATATTATGACAGACCAGCTAGATCTACTGTCTCTATTATATTATGATAGACCAGCTAGATCTACTGTCTCTATTATATTATGACAGACCAGCTAATTCTACTGTCTCTATTATATTATGACAGACCAGCTAGATCTACTGTCTCTATTATAATATGACAGACAAGCTAGATCTACTGTCTCTATTATATTATGACAGACCAGCTAGATCTAATGTCTCTATTATATTATGACAGACCAGCTAGATCTACTGTCTCTATTATATTATGACAGACAGCTAGATCTACTGTCTCTATTATATATGACAGACCAGCTAGATCTACTGTCTCTATTATATTATGACAGACCAGCTAGATCTACTGTCTCTATTATAATATGACAGACCAGCTAGATCTACTGTCTCTATTATATCTATGACAGACCAGCTAGATCTACTGTCTCTATTATATTATGACAGACCAGCTAGATCTACTGTCTCTATTATATTATGACAGACCAGCTAGATCTACTGTCTCTATTTTATTATGACAGACCAGCTAGATCTACTGTCTCTATTTAAGTATGACAGACCAGCTAATTCTACTGTCTCTATTATAATATGACAGACAGCTAGATCTACTGTCTCTATTATATTATGACAGACCAGCTAGATCTACTGTCTCTATTATAATATGACAGACAAGCTAGATCTACTGTCTCTATTATATTATGACAGACCAGCTAGATCTACTGTCTCTATTATATTATGACAGACCAGCTAGATCTACTGTCTCTATTATATTATGACAGACCAGCTAGATCTACTGTCTCCATTATATTATGAAGGACCAGCTAGAACTATTGTCTCTACAATATTATGACAGACCAGCTAGATCTACTGTCTCTATTATAATATGACAGACCAGCTAGATCTACTGTCTCTATTATAATATGACAGACCAGCTAGATCTACTGTCTCTATTATATATATGACAGACCAGCTAGATCTACTGTCTCTATTATATTATGACAGACCAGCTAGATCTACTGTCTCTATTATATTATGACAGACCAGCTAGATCTACTGTCTCTATTTTATTATGACAGACCAGCTAATCTACTGTCTCTATTATAATATGACAGACAGCTAGATCTACTGTCTCTATTATATTATGACAAACCAGCTAGATCTAATGTCTCTATTATATTATGACAGACCAGCTAGATCTACTGTCTCTATTATAATATGACAGACCAGCTAGATCTACTGTCTCTATTATATTATGACAGACCAGCTAGATCTACTGTCTCTATTATATTATGACAGACCAGCTAGATCTACTGTCTCTATTATATTATGACAGACCAGCTAGATCTACTGTCTCTATTTATATTATGACAGACCAGCTAGATCTACTGTCTCTATTATAAGTATGACAGACCAGCTAGATTCTACTGTCTCTATTATAATATGACAGACAGGCTAGATCTACTGTCTCTATTATATTATGACAAACCAGCTAGATCTAATGTCTCTATTACAATATGACAGACCAGCTAGATCTACTGTCTCTATTATAGTATGACAGACCAGCTAATTCTACTGTCTCTATTATAATATGACAGACCAGCTAGATCTACTGTCTCTATTATAATATGACAGACCAGCTTATTCTACTGTCTCTATTATAATATGACAGACCAGCTAGATCTACTGTCTCTATTATATTATGACAGACCAGCTAGATCTACTGTCTCTATTATAATATGACAGACCAGCTAGATCTACTGTCTCTATTATATTATGACAGACCAGCTAGATCTACTGTCTCTATTTATTATGACAGACCAGCTAGATCTACTGTCTCTATTATAGTATGACAGACCAGCTAATCTACTGTCTCTATTATAATATGACAGACCAGGCTAGATCTACTGTCTCTATTATATTATGACAGACCAGCTAGATCTACTGTCTCTATTATATTATGACAAACCAGCTAGATCTAAGGTCTCTATTATATTATAACAGACCAGCTAGATCTACTGTCTCTATTATATCATGACAGACCAGCTAGATCTACTGTCTCTATTATATTATGACAGACCAGCTAGATCTACTGTCTCTATTATATTATGACAGACCAGCTAGATCTACTGTCTCTATTTTATTATGACAGACCAGCTAGATCTACTGTCTCTATTATAGTATGACATACCAGCTAATTCTACTGTCTCTATTATAATATGACAGACAGGCTAGATCTACTGTCTCTATTATATTATGACAAACCAGCTAGATCTACAGTCTCTATTATATTATGACAAACCAGCTAGATCTAGGTCTCTATTATATTATAACAGACCAGCTAGATCTACTGTCTCTGTTATATCATGACAGACCAGCTAGATCTACTGTCTCTATTATAATATGACAGACAAGCTAGATCTACTGTCTCTATTATATTATGATAGACCAGCTAGATCTACTGTCTCTATTATATTATGACAGGCCAGCTAATTCTACTGTCTCTATTATAATATGACAGACCAGCTAGATATACTCTCTCTATTATAATATGACAGACCAGCTAGATCTACTGTCTCTATTATATTTTGACAAACCAGCTAGATCTAATGTCTCTATTATATTATGACAGACCAGCTAGATCTACTGTCTCTATTATATTATGACAGACAAGCTAGATCTACGGTCTCTATTATAGTATGACATACCAGCTAGATCTACTGTCTGTATTATATTATGACAGACCGGCTAGATCTACTGTCTCTATTATAATATGACAGACCAGCTAGATCTACTGTCTCTATTATATTTTGACAAACCAGCTAGATCTAATGTCTCTATTATATTATGACAGACCAGCTAGATCTACTGTCTCTATTAAATTATGACAGACCAGCTAGATCTACTGTCTCTATTTTATTATGACAGACCAGCTAGATCTACTGTCTCTATTTAAGTATGACATACCAGCTAATTCTACTGCCTCTATTATAATATGACAGACCAGCTAGATCTACTGTCTCTATTATAATATGACAGACAAGCTAGATCTACTGTCTCAATTATATTATGACAGACCAGCTAGATCTACTGTCTCTATTATATTATGACAGACCAGCTAGATCTACTGTCTCTATTATAATATGACAGACCAGCTAGATCTACTGTCTCTATTATATTATGACAGACCAGCTAGATCTACTGTCTCCATTATATTATGAAGGACCAGCTAGAACTATTGTCTCTACAATATTATGACAGACCAGCTAGATCTACTGTCTCTATTATAGTATGACAGACCAGCTTATTCTACTGTCTCTATTATAATATGACAGACCAGCTAGATCTACTGTCTCTATTATATCTTGACAGACCAGCTAGATCTACTGTCTCTATTATATTATGACAGACCAGCTAGATCTACTGTCTCTATTATATTATGACAGACCAGCTAGATCTACTGTCTCTATTTTATTATGACATACCAGCTAATTCTACTGTCTCTATTATAATATGACAGACAGGCTAGATCTACTGTCTCTATTATATTATGACAAACCAGCTAGATCTAATGTCTCTATTATATTATGACAGACCAGCTAGATCCTCTGTCTCTATTATATTATGACAGACCAGCTAGATCTACTGTCTCTATTATAGTATGACATACCAGCTAATTCTACTGTCTCTATTATAATATGACAGACCAGGCTAGATCTACTGTCTCTATTATATTATGACAGACCAGCTAGATCTACAGTCTCTATTATATTATGACAAACCAGCTAGATCTAATGTCTCTATTATAATATGACAGACCAGCTAGATCTACTGTCTCTATTATATTATGACAGACCAGCTAGATCTACTGTCTCTATTATATTATGACAGACCAGCTAGATCTACTGTCTCTATTATATTATGACAGACCAGCTAGATCTACTGTCTCTATTTTATTATGACAGACCAGCTAGATCTACTGTCTCTATTTAAGTATGACATACCAGCTAATTCTACTGTCTCTATTATAATATGACAGACAGGCTAGATCTACTGTCTCTATTATATTATGACAAACCAGCTAGATCTACTCTCTCTATTACAATATGACAGACAAGCTAGATCTACTGTCTCTATTATAGTATGACAGGCCAGCTAATTCCACTGTCTCTATTATAATATGACAGACCAGCTAGATCTACTGTCTCTATTATAGTATGACAGACCAGCTTATTCTACTGTCTCTATTATAATATGACAGACCAGCTAGATCTACTGTCTCTATTATATCATGACAGACCAGCTAGATCTACTGTCTCCATTATATTATGACATACCAGCTAGATCTACTGTCTCTATTATATTATGACAGACCAGCTAGATCTACTGTCTCTATTTTATTATGACAGACCAGCTAGTTCTACTGTATCTATAATAGTATGACATACCAGCTAATTCTACTGTCTCTATTATAATATGACAGACAGGCTAGATCTACTGTCTCTATTATATTATGACAAACCAGCTAGATCTAAAGTCTCTATTATATTATGACAAACCAGCTAGATCTAAGGTCTCTATTATATTATAACAGACCAGCTAGATCTACTGTCTCTATTATATCATGACAGACCAGCTAGATCTACTGTCTCTATTATATTATGACAGACCAGCTAGATCTACTGTCTCTATTTTATTATGACAGACCAGCTAGATCTACTGTCTCTATTATAGTATGACATACCAGCTAATTCTACTGTCTCTATTATAATATGACAGACAGGCTAGATCTACTGTCTCTATTATATTATGACAAACCAGCTAGATCTACAGTCTCTATTATATTATGACAAACCAGCTAGATCTAAGGTCTCTATTATATTATGACAGACCAGCTAGATCTACTGTCTCTATTATATTATGACAGACCAGCTAGATCTACTGTCTCTATTATAGTATGACAGGCCAGCTAATTCTACTGTCTCTATTATAATATGACAGACCAGCTAGATCTACTGTCTCTATTATAATATGACAGACAAGCTAGATCTACTGTCTCTATTATGTTATGACAAACCAGCTAGATCTAATGTCTCTATTATATTATGATAGACCAGCTAGATCTACTGTCTGTATTATATTATGACAGACAAGCTAGATCTACGGTCTCTATTATAGTATGACATACCAGCTAGATCTACTGTCTGTATTATATTATGACAGACCGGCTAGATCTACTGTCTCTATTATAATATGACAGACCAGCTAGATCTACTGTCTCTATTATATTTTGTCAAACCAGCTAGATCTAATGTCTCTATTATATTATGACAGACCAGCTAGATCTAATGTCTGTATTATATTATGACAGACCAGCTAGATCTACTCTCTCTATTATAATATGACAGAAGCTAGATCTACTGTATCCATTATATTATGACAGACCAGCTAGATCTACTGTCTCTATTTTATTATGACAGACCAGCTAGATCTACTGTCTCTATTATAGTATGACAGACCAGCTAATTCTACTGTCTCTATTATAATATGACAGACAGGCTAGATCTACTGTCTCTATTATATTATGACAAACCAGCTAGATCTAATGTCTCTATTATATTATGACAGAACAGCTAGATCCTCTGTCTCGATTATATTATGACAGACCAGCTAGATCTACTGTCTCTATTATATTATGACAGACCAGCTAGATCTACTGTCTCTATTATAGTATGACAGACCAGCTAATTCTACTGTCTCTATTATATTATGACAAACCAGCTAGATCTAATGTCTCAATTACAATATGACAGACAAGCTAGATCTACTGTCTCTATTATGTTATGACAAACCAGCTAGATCTAATGTCTCAATTATATTATGACAGACCAGCTAGATCTACTGTCTGTATTATATTATGACAGACAAGCTAGATCTACTGTCTCTATTATATTATGACAGACCAGCTAGATCTACTGTCTGTATTATATTATGACAGACCGGCTAGATCTACTGTCTCTATTATCATATGACAGACCAGCTAGATCTACTGTCTCTATTATATTATGACAAACCAGCTAGATATAATGTCTCTATTATATCTTGACAGACCAGCTAGATCTACTGTCTCTATTATATCTTGACAGACCAGCTAGATCTACTGTCTCTATTATATTATGACAGACCAGCTAGATCTACTGTCTCTATTATAGTATGACAGGCCAGCTAATTCTACTGTCTCTATTATAATATGACAGACCAGCTAGATCTACTCTCTCTATTACAATATGACAGACACGCTAGATCTACTGTCTCTATTATGTTATGACAAACCAGCTAGATCTAATGTCTCTATTATATTATGACAGACCAGCTAGATCTACTGTCTCTATTATAGTATGACAGACCAGCTTATTCTACTGTCTCTATTATAATATGACAGACCAGCTAGATCTACTGTCTCTATTATATTATGACAGACCAGTTAGATCTACTGTCTCTATTTTATTATGACAGACCAGCTAGATCTACTGTCTCTATTATAGTATGACAGACCAGCTAGATCTACTGTCTCTATTACATTATGACAGACCAGCTAGTTCTACTGTCTCTATTATATTATGACAGACCAGCTAGATCTACTGTCTCCATTATATTATGAAGGACCAGCTAGAACTATTGTCTCTACAATATTATGACAGACCAGCTAGATCTACTGTCTCTATTATAGTATGACAGACCAGCTTATTCTACTGTCTCTATTATAATATGACAGACCAGCTAGATCTACTGTCTCTATTATATCTTGACAGACCAGCTAGATCTACTGTCTCTATTATATCTTGACAGACCAGCTAGATCTACTGTCTCTATTATATTATGACAGACCAGCTAGATCTACTGTCTCTATTTTATTATGACAGACAAGCTAGATCTACTGTCTCTATTATAGTATGACATACCAGCTAATTCTACTGTCTCTATTATAATATGACAGACAGGCTAGATCTACTGTCTCTATTATATTATGACAAACCAGCTAGATCTAATGTCTCTATTATATTATGACAGACCAGCTAGATCCTCTGTCTCTATTATATTATGACAGACCAGCTAGATCTACTGTCTCTATTATAGTATGACATACCAGCTAATTCTACTGTCTCTATTATAATATGACAGACAGGCTAGATCTACTGTCTCTATTATATTATGACAGACCAGCTAGATCTACAGTCTCTATTATATTATGACAAACCAGCTAGATCTAAGGTCTCTATTATATTATGACAGACCAGCTAGATCTACTGTCTCTATTATATTATGACAGACCAGCTAGATCTAATGTCTGTATTATATTATGACAGACCAGCTAGATCTACTCTCTCTATTATAATATGACAGAGAAGCTAGATCTACTGTATCCATTATATTATGAAGGATCATCTAGAACCACTGTCTCTATTATATTTCGACAGGCCAGCTAGATCTACTGTCTCTATTATAGTATGACAGACCAGCTTATTCTACTGTCTCTATTATAATATGACAGACCAGCTAGATCTACTGTCTCTATTATATTATGACAGACCAGCTAGATCTACTGTCTCTATTATAGTATGACAGACCAGCTTATTCTACTGTCTCTATTATAATATGACAGACCAGCTAGATCTACTGTCTCTATTATATCATGACAGACCAGCTAGATCTACTGTCTCTATTATAGTATGACAGACCAGCTAATTCTACTGTCTTTATTTTATTATGACAGACCAGCTAGATCTACTGTCTCTATTATAGTATGACATACCAGCTAATTCTACTGTCTCTATTATAATATGACAGACCAGCTAGATATACTCTCTCTATTATAATATGACAGACAAGCTAGATCTACTTTCTCTATTATATTATGACAGACCAGCTAGACCTACTGTCTCTATTATATTATGACAGACCAGCTATATCTACGATCTCTATTACATTATGTCAGACCGGGTAGATCTACTGTCTCTATTTCAATATGACAGACCAGCTAGATCTACTGTCTCTATTATAATATGACAGACAAGCTAGATCTACTGTCGCTATTATAATGACAGACCAGCTAATTCTACGGTCTCTATTATATTATGACAGACCAGCTCGATCTACTGTCTCTATAATATTATGACAGACCAGGTAGATCTTCTGTCTCTATTATAGTATGACAGACCAGCTAGATCTACTGTCTCTATTATATTATGACAGGCCAGCTAGATCTACTGTCTCTATTATAATGTGACAGACCAGCTAGATCTACTGTCTCTATTATAATATGACAGACCAGCTAGATCTACTGTCGCTATTATAATGACAGACCAGCTAATTCTACGGTCTCTATTATATTATGACAGACCAGCTCGATCTACTGTCTCTATGTCTCTATAATATTATGACAGACCAGGTAGATCTTCTGTCTCTATTATAGTATGACAGACCAGCTAGATCTACTGTCTCTATTATATTATGACAGACCAGGTAGATCTTCTGTCTCTATTATAATATGACAGACAGGCTAAATCTACTGTCTCTGTTATATTATGACAAACCTGCTAGATCTACAGTCTCTATTATATTATGACAAACCAGCTAGATCTAAGGTCTCTATTATATTATGACAGACCAGCTAGATCTACTGTCTCTATTATAATATGACAGACCAGCTAGATCTACTGTCTCTATTATAATATGACAGACCAGCTAGATCTACTCTCTATTACAATATGACAGACAAGCTAGATCTACTGTCTCTATTATGTTATGACAAACCAGCGAGATCTAATGTCTCTATTATATTATGACAGACCAGCTAGATCTACTGTCTGTATTATATTATGACAGACAAGCTAGATCTACTGTCTCTATTATATTATGACAGTCCAGCTATATCTGTTGTGTCTATTATATTATGACAGTCCAGCTAGATCTACTTTCTCTATTATATTATGAAGGACCAGCAAGAACTACTGTCTCTATTATATTATGACATACCAGATAGATCTACTGTCTCTATTATATTATGACACACCAGCTAGATCTACTGTCTCTATTATAATATGACACACCAGCTAGATCTACTGTCTCTATTATATTATGACAGTCCAGCTATATCTGTTGTGTCTATTATATTATGACAGTCCAGCTAGATCTACTTTCTCTATTATATTATGAAGGACCAGCAAGAACTACTGTCTCTATTATATTATGACAGACCAGCTAGATCTACTGTCTCTATGATATTATGACAGACAAGCTAGATCTACTGTCTGTATTATATTATGACAGAACAGCTAGATCTACTGTCTCTATTAATCTATGACAGACCAGCTAATTCTACTGTATCTATGATAATAGGACAGACAAGCTAGATCTACTGTCTCTATTATATTATGACACACCAGCTAGATCTACTGTCTCTATTATAATATGACACACCAGCTAGATCTACTGTCTCAATTATATTATGACAGTCCAGCTATATCTACTGTCTCTATTATATTATGACAGTCCAGCTAGATCTACTTTCTCTATTATATTATGAAGGACCAGCTAGAACTACTGTCTCTATTATAGTATGACAGACCAGCTAGATCTACTGTCTGTATTATATTATGACAGACCGGCTAGTTCTACTGTCTCTATTATGTTATGACAAACCAGCTAGATCTAATGTCTCTATTATATTATGACAGACCAGCTAGATCTACTGTCTGTATTATATTATGACAGACAAGCTAGATCTACTGTCTCTATTATAGTATGACAGACCAGCTAGATCTACTGTCTGTATTATATTATGACAGACCGGCTAGTTCTACTGTCTCTATTATAATATGACAGACCAGCTAGATCTACTGTCGCTATTATATTATGACAAACCAGCTAGATCTAATGTCTCTATTATATTATGACAGACAAGCTAGATCTACTGTCTATATTATATTATGACATACCAGCTACATCTACTGTCTCTATTTTACTATGACAGTCCAGCTATATCTACTGTGTCTATTATATTATGACAGACCAGCTAGATCTACTGTCTCTATTATAATATGACTGACCAGCTAGATATACTGTCTCTATTAATCTATGTCAGAACAGCTAATTCTACTGTCTCTATGATAATATGACAGACAAGCTAGATCTACTGTCTCTATTATATTATGACAGACCAGGTAGATCTACTCTCTCTATTATATTATGACAGTACAGCTAGATCTACTGTCTCTATTAATCTATGACAGACCAGCTAATTCTACTGTATCTATGATAATAGGACATACCAGCTAGATCTACTGTCTCTATTATATTATGACAGGCCAGCTAGATCTACTGTCTCTATTATATTATGACAGACCAGCTAGATCTACTGTCTCTATTATAATGACAGACCAGCTAATTCTACGGTCTCTATTATATTATGACAGACCAGCTCGATCTACTGTCTCTATGTCTCTATAATATTATGACAGACCAGGTAGATCTTCTGTCTCTATTATAGTATGACAGACCAGCTAGATCTACTGTCTCTATTATATTATGACAGACCAGGTAGATCTTCTGTCTCTATTATAATATGACAGACAGGCTAAATCTACTGTCTCTGTTATATTATGACAAACCAGCTAGATCTACAGTCTCTATTATATTATGACAAACCAGCTAGATCTAAGGTCTCTATTATATTATGACAGACCAGCTAGATCTACTGTCTCTATTATATTATGACAGACCAGCTAGATCTAAGGTCTCTATTATAATATGACAGACCAGCTAGATCTACTCTCTCTATTACAATATGACAGACAAGCTAGATCTACTGTCTCTATTATGTTATGACAAACCAGCTAGATCTAATGTCTCTATTATATTATGACAGACCAGCTAGATCTACTGTCTGTATTATATTATGACAGACAAGCTAGATCTACTGTCTCTATTATAGTATGACAGACCAGCTAGATCTACTGTCTGTATTATATTATGACAGACCGGCTAGTTCTACTGTCTCTATTATAATATGACAGACCAGCTAGATCTACTGTTGCTATTATATTATGACAAACCAGCTAGATCTAATGTCTCTATTATATTATGACAGACAAGCTAGATCTACTGTCTATACTATATTATGACATACCAGATAGATCTACTGTCTCTATTATATTATGACACACCAGCTAGATCTACTGTCTCTATTATAATATGACACACCAGCTAGATCTACTGTCTCTATTATATTATGACAGTCCAGCTATATCTACTTTCTCTATTATATTATGACAGTCCAGCTAGATCTACTTTCTCTATTATATTATGAAGGACCAGCAACAACTACTGTCTCTATTATATTATGACAGACCAGCTAGATCAACTGTCTTTATTATATTATGACAGACCAGCTATATCTACTGTCTCTATTTTACTATGACAGACCAGCTAGATCTACTGTCTCTATTAATCTATGACAGACCAGCTAATTCTATTGTCTCTATGATAGTATGACAGACAAGCTAGATCTACTGTCTATATTATATTATGACAGACCAGCTAGATCTACTGCCTCTATTATATTATGAAGGACCAGCTAGAACTACTGTCTCTATTATATTATGACAGACCAGCTAGATCTACTGTCTTTATAATATTATGACAGACCAGCTACATCTACTGTCTCTATTTTGCTATGACAGACCAGATAATTCTACTGTCTCTATGATAATATGACAGACAAGCTATATCTACTGTCTCTATTATATTATGACAGACCAGCTAGATCTACTGTCTCTATTTTACAATGACAGACCATCTAGATCTACTGTCTCTATGATAGTATGACAGACAAGCTAGATCTACTGTCTATATTATATTATGACATACCAGATAGATCTACTGTCTCTATTATATTATGACAGTCCAGCTAGATCTACTTTCTCTATTATATTATGAAGGACCAGCAAGAACTACTGTCTCTATTATATTATGACAGACCAGCTAGATCTACTTTCTCTATTATATTATGAAGGACCAGCAAGAACTACTGTCTCTATTATATTATGACAGACCAGCTAGATATACTGTCTCTATTAATCTATGACAGAACAGCTAATTCTACTGTCTCTATGATAATATGACAGACAAGCTAGATCTACTGTCTCTATTATATTATGACAGACCAGCTAGATCTACTCTCTCTATTATATTATGACAGAACAGCTAGATCTACTGTCTCTATTAATCTATGACAGACCAGCTAATTCTACTGTATCTATGATAATAGGACATACCAGCTAGATCTACTGTCTCTATTATAATATGACACACCAGCTAGATCTACTGTCTCTATTATATTATGACAGTCCAGCTATATCTACTGTCTCTATTATATTATGACAGTCCAGCTAGATCTACTTTCTCTATTATATTATGAAGGACCAGCTAGAACTACTGTCTCTATTATAGTATGACAGACCAGCTAGATCTACTGTCTCTATTATATTATGACAGACCGGCTAGTTCTACTGTCTCTATTATAATATGACAGACCAGCTAGATCTACTGTCGCTATTATATTATGACAGACCAGCTAGATCTACTGTCTGTATTATATTATGACAGACAAGCTAGATCTACTGTCTATATTATATTATGACATACCAGATAGATCTACTGTCTCTATTATATTATGACACACCAGCTAGATCTACTGTCTCTATTATAATATGACACACCAGCTACATCTACTGTCTCTATTATATTATGACAGTCCAGCTATATCTACTGTCTCTATTATATTATGACAGTCCAGCTAGATCTACTTTCTCTATTATATTATGAAGGAACAGCTAGCATTAGTGTCTCTGTTATATTATGAAGGAACAGCTAGCATTAGTGTCTCTGTTATATTATGACAGACCAGCTAGATCTACTGTCTCTATTAATCTATGACAGACAAGATAATTCTACTGTCTCTATGATAATATGACAGACAAGCTAGATCTACTGTCTCTATTATATTATGACAGACCAGCTAGATCTACTGTCTCTATTATATTATGACAGACCAGCTAATTCTACTGTCTCTATGATAATATGACAGACAAGCTAGATCTACTGTCTCTATTGTATTATGACAGACAAGCTAGATCTACTGTCTCTATTAATCTATGACAGACCAGCTAATTCTACTGTCTCTATGATAATATGACAGACAAGCTAGATCTACTGTCTCTATTATATTATGACAGACCAGCTAGATCTACTGTCTCTATAATATTATGACAGACCAGCTACATCTACTGTCTCTATTATAAAATGACTGACCAGCTAGATCTACTGTCTCTATTATAATATGACAGACCAGCTAGATCTACTGTCTCTATTATATTATGACAGTCCAGCTATATCTACTGTCTCTATTATATTATGACAGTCCAGCTAGATCTACTTTCTCTATTATATTATGAAGGACCAGCTAGATCTACTGTCTCTATTATATTATGACAGAACAGCTAGATCAACTGTCTCTATTAATCTATGACAGACCAGCTAATTATACTGTATCTATGATAATAGGACATACCAGCTAGATCTACTGTCTCTATTATATTATGACATACCAGCTAGATCTACTGTCTCTATTATATTATGACACACCAGCTAGATCTACTGTCTCTATTATAATATGACACACCAGCTAGATCTACTGTCTCTATTATATTATGACAGTCCAGCTATATCTACTGTCTCTATTATATTATGACAGTCCAGCTAGATCTACTTTATCTATTATATTATGAAGGACCAGCTAGAACTACTGTCTCTATTATAGTATGACAGACCAGCTAGATCTACTGTCTGTATTATATTATGACAGACCGGCTAGTTCTACTGTCTCTATTATAATATGACAGACCAGCTAGATCTACTGTCGCTATTATATTATGACAAACCAGCTAGATCTAATGTCTGTATTATATGATGACAGACCAGCTAGATCTACTCTCTCTATTATAATATGACAGAGAAGCTAGATCTACTGTATCCATTATATTATGAAGGATCATCTAGAACCACTGTCTCTATTATATTTCGACAGACCAGGTAGATCTATAGTCTCTATTATATTATGACAGACCAGCTAGTTCTACTGTCTCTATTATAATATGAAGGACCAGCTAGAACTACTGTCTCAATTATATTATGACAGAACAGCTAGATCTACTGTCTTTATTATATTATGACAGACCAGCTAGATCTACTCTCTCTATTATAATATGACAGAGAAGCTAGATCTACTGTATCCATTATATTATGAAGGATCATCTAGAACCACTGTCTCTATTATATTTCGACAGACCAGGTAGATCTACTGTCTCTATTATATTATGACAGTCCAGCTAGATCTACTTTCTCTATTATATTATGAAGGACCAGCTAGAACTACTGTCTCTATTGTATTATGACAGACCAGCTAGATCTACTGTCTCTATTAATCTATGACAGACCAGCTAGATCTACTGTCTCTATTAATCTATGACAGACCAGCTAATTCTACTGTCTCTATGATAATATAACAGACAAGCTAGATCTACTGTCTCTATTGTATTATGACAGACCAGCTAGATCTACTGTCTCTATTAATCTATGACAGACCAGCTAATTCTACTGTCTCTATGATAATATGACAGACAAGCTAGATCTACTGTCTCTATTATATTATGACAGACCAGCTAGATCTACTGTCTCTATTATATTATGACAGACCAGCTACATCTACTGTCTCTATTATAATATGACTGACCAGCTAGATCTACTGTCTCTATTATAATATGACAGACCAGCTAGATCTACTGTCTCTATTATATTATGACAGACCAGCTACATCTACTGTCTCTATTATAATATGACAGACCAGCTAGATCTACTGTCTCTATTATAATATGAAGGACCAGCTAGAACTACTGTCTCAATTATATTATGACAGAACAGCTAGATCTACTGTCTTTATTATATTATGACAGACCAGCTATATCTACTGTCTCTATTTTACTATGACAGACCAGCTAGATCTACTGTCTCTATTAATCTATGACAGACCAGCTAATTCTACTGTCTCTATGATAATATGACAGACAAGCTAGATCTACTGCCTCTATTATATTATGAAGGACCAGCTAGAACTACTGTCTCTATTATATTATGACAGACCAGCTCGATCTACTGTCTTTATAATATTATGACAGACCAGCTACATCTACTGTCTCTATTAATCTATGACAGACCAGCTAATTCTACTGTCTCTATGATAATATGACAGACAAGCTAGATCTACTGTCTCTATTATATTATGACAGACCAGCTAGATCTACTGTCTCTATTTTACAATGACAGACCAGCTAGATCTACTGTCTGTATTATATTATGACAGACCGGCTAGTTCTACTGTCTCTATTATAATATGACAGACCAGCTAGATCTACTGTCGCTATTATATTATGACAGACCAGCTAGATCTACTGTCTGTATTATATTATGACAGACAAGCTAGATCTACTGTCTATATTATATTATGACATACCAGATAGATCTACTGTCTCTATTATATTATGACACACCAGCTAGATCTACTATCTCTATTATAATATGACACACCAGCTAGATCTACTGTCTCTATTATATTATGACAGTCCAGCTATATCTACTTTATCTATTATATTATGACAGTCCAGCTAGATCTACTTACTCTATTATATTATGAAGGACCAGCTAGAACTACTGTCTCTATTATATTATGACAGACCAGCTAGATCTACTGTCTCTATTATATTATGAAGGAACAGCTAGAATTAGTGTCTCTGTTATATTATGACAGACCAGCTAGATCTACTGTCTCTATTATATTATGACAGAACAGCTAGATCTACTGTCTCTATTAATCTATGACAGACCAGCTAATTCTACTGTATCTATGATAATAGGACAGACAAGCTAGATCTACTGTCTCTATTATATTATGACAGACCAGCTAGATCTACTGTCTCTATTATATTATGACACACCAGCTAGATCTACTGTCTCTATTATAATATGACAGACCAGCTAGATCTACTGTCTCTATTATAATATGACACACCAGCTAGATCTACTGTCTCTATTATATTATGACAGTCCAGCTATATCTACTGTCTCTATTATATTATGACAGACCAGCTAATTATACTGTCTCTATTATAATATGACAGACCAGCTAGATCTACTGTCTCTATTATATTATGAAGGACCAGCTACAACTACTGTCTCTATTATATTATGACAGACCAGCTAGATCTACTGTCTCTATTATATTATGACAGACCAGCTAGATCTACTGTCTCTATTAATCTATGACAGACCAGCTAAATCTACTGTCTCTATGATAATATGACAGACAAGCTATATCTACTGTCTCTATTATATTATGACAGACCAGCTAGATCTACTGTCTCTATTATATTATGACTGACCATCTACATCTACTGTCTCTATTGTAATATGACAGACCAGCTAGATCTACTGTCTCTATTATAATATGCCAGACCAGCTAGATCTACTGTCTCTATTATATTATAACAGACCAGGTAGATCTACTGTCTCTATTATATTATGACAGTCCAGCTATATCTACTGTCTCTATTATATTATGACAGACCAGCTAGATCTACTGTCTCTATTATATTATGACAGACCAGCTAGATCTACTGTCTCTATTATATTATGACAGACCAACTAGATCTACTGTCTCTATTATATTATGACAGACCAGCTAGAACTACTGTCTCTATCATATAATGACAGACCAGCTTAAACTACTGTCTCTATTATACTATGACAGACCAGCTAGATCTACTGTCTCTATTAAAATATGACAGACCAGCTAGATCTACTGTCACTATTAAAATATGATCGACCAGCTTGATCTACTGTCTCTATTATATTATGACAGACCAACTAGATCTACTGTCTCTATTATATTATGACAGACCAGGTAGATCTACTGTCTCTATTATATTATGACAGACCAGCTAGATCTACTGTCTCTATTAAAATATGACAGACAAGCTAGATCTACTGTCTCTATTAAAATATGACAGACAAGCTAGATCTACTGTCTCTATTATATTATGACAGACCAGCTAGATCTACTGTCTCTATTATATTATGACAGACCAGGTAGATCTACTGTCTCTATTATATTATGACAGACCAGGTAGATCTACTGTCTCTATTATATTATGACAGACCAGCTAGATCTACTGTCTCTATTAATCTATGACAGACCAGCTAATTGTATCGTCTCTATTATAATATGACAGACCAGCTAGATCTACTGTCTCTATTATATTATGACAGACCAGCTAGATCTACTGTCTCTATTATATTATGACAGACCAGCTAGATCTACTGTCTCTATTAATCTATGACAGACCAGCTAATTATACTGTCTCTATTATAATATGACAGACCAGCTAGATCTACTTTCTTTACAATATTATGAAGGACCAGCTAGAACTACTGTCTCTATTATATTATGACAGACCAGCTAGATCTACTGTCTCTATTATAATATGCCAGACCAGCTAGATCTACTGTCTCTATTATATTATAACAGACCAGGTAGATCTACTGTCTCTATTATATTATGACAGACCAGCTAATTATACTGTCTCTATTATAATATGACAGACCAGCTAGATCTACTGTCTCTATTATAATATGACAGACAAGCTAGAGCTGCTGTCTCTATTAAAATATGACAGACCAGCTTTATCTACTGTCTCTATTATATGATGACAGACCAGCTAGATCTACTGTCTCTATTATATTATGACTGACCATCTACATCTACTGTCTCTATTGTAATATGACAGACCAGCTAGATCTACTGTCTCTATTATAATATGACAGACAAGCTAGATCTACTGTCTCTATTATATTATGACAGACCAGCTTTATCTACTGTCTTTATTATATTATGACAGACCAGCTAGATCTACTGTCTCTATTATAATATGACACACCAGCTAGATCTACTGTCTCTATTATATTATGACAGTCCAGCTATATCTACTGTCTCTATTATATTATGACAGACCAGCTAATTATACTGTCTCTATTATAATATGACAGACCAGCTAGATCTACTGTCTCTATTATATTATGAAGGACCAGCTACAACTACTGTCTCTATTATATTATGACAGACCAGCTAGATCTACTGTCTCTATTATATTATGACAGACCAGCTAGATCTACTGTCTCTATTAATCTATGACAGACCAGCTAAATCTACTGTCTCTATGATAATATGACAGACAAGCTATATCTACTGTCTCTATTATATTATGACAGACCAGCTAGATCTACTGTCTCTATTATATTATGACTGACCATCTACATCTACTGTCTCTATTGTAATATGACAGACCAGCTAGATCTACTGTCTCTATTATAATATGCCAGACCAGCTAGATCTACTGTCTCTATTATATTATAACAGACCAGGTAGATCTACTGTCTCTATTATATTATGACAGTCCAGCTATATCTACTGTCTCTATTATATTATGACAGACCAGCTAGATCTACTGTCTCTATTATATTATGACAGACCAGCTAGATCTACTGTCTCTATTATATTATGACAGACCAACTAGATCTACTGTCTCTATTATATTATGACAGACCAGGTAGATCTACTGTCTCTATTATATTATGACAGACCAGCTAGATCTACTGTCTCTATTAATCTATGACAGACCAGCTAATTGTACTGTCTCTATTATAATATGACAGACCAGCTAGATCTACTGTCTCTATTATATTATGACAGACCAGCTAGATCTACTGTCTCTATTATATTATGACAGACCAGCTAGATCTACTGTCTCTATTAATCTATGACAGACCAGCTAATTATACTGTCTCTATTATAATATGACAGACCAGCTAGATCTACTGTCTCTATTATATTATGACAGACCAGCTAGATCTACTGTCTCTATTATATTATGACAGACCAGCTAGATCTACTGTCTCTATTATATTATGACAGACCAGCTAGATCTACTGTCTCTATTAATCTATGACAGACCAGCTAATTGTATCGTCTCTATTATAATATGACAGACCAGCTAGATCTACTGTCTCTATTATATTATGACAGACCAACTAGATCTACTGTCTCTATTATATTATGACAGACCAGGTAGATCTACTGTCTCTATTATATTATGACAGACCAGCTAGATCTACTGTCTCTATTAATCTATGACAGACCAGCTAATTGTATCGTCTCTATTATAATATGACAGACCAGCTAGATCTACTGTCTCTATTATATTATGACAGACCAGCTAGATCTACTGTCTCTATTATATTATGACAGACCAGCTAGATCTACTGTCTCTATTAATCTATGACAGACCAGCTAATTATACTGTCTCTATTATAATATGACAGACCAGCTAGATCTACTGTCTCTATTATATTATGAAGGACCAGCTAGAACTACTGTCTCTATTATATTATGACAGACCAGCTAGATCTACTGTCTCTATTATATTATGACAGACTAGCTAGATCTACTGTCTCTATTAATCTATGACAGACCAGCTAAATCTACTGTCTCTATGATAATATGACAGACAAGCTATATCTACTATCTCTATTATATTATGACAGACCAGCTAGATCTACTGTCTCTATTATATTATGACAGACCAGCTAGATCTACTGTCTCTATTATATTATGACAGACCAGCTAGATCTACTGTCTCTATTATATTATGAAGGACCAGCTAGAACTACTGTCTCTATTATATTATGACAGACCAGCTTGATCTACCATCTCTATTATGTTATGAAGGACCAGCTAGAACTACTGTCTCTATTATAATATGACAGACAAGCTAGATCTGCTGTCTCTATTAAAATATGACAGACCAGCTTTATCTACTGTCTCTATTATATGATGACAGAACAGCTAGATCTACTGTATCTATTATATTATGACAGACCAGGTAGATCTAATGTCTCTATTACATTATGACAGACAAGCTAGATCTACTGTCTGTATTATATTATGCCAGACCAGCTAGATCTACTGTCTCTATTAAAATATGACAGACCAGCTAGATCTACTGTCACTATTAAAATATGACAGACCAGCTAGATCTACTGTCTCTATTATATTATGACAGACCAGCTAGATCTACTGTCTCTATTATATTATGACAGACCAGGTAGATCTACTGTCTCTATTATTTTATGACAGACCAGCTATATCTACTGTCTCTATTATAATATGACAGACCAGCTAGATCTACTGTCTCTATTATATTATGACAGACCAGCTAGATCTACTGTCTATATTATATTATGAAGGACCAGCTAGAACTACCTATAGTATAATGACAGACCAGCTTAAACTACTGTCTCTATTATACTATGACAGACCAGCTAGATCTACTGTCTCTATTAAAATATGACAGACCAGCTAGATCTACTGTCACTATTAAAATATGATCGAACAGCTTGATCTACTGTCTCTATTATATTATGACAGACCAACTAGATCTACTGTCTCTATTATATTATGACAGACCAGGTAGATCTACTGTCTCTATTATATTATGACAGACCAGCTAGATCTACTGTCTCTATTAAAATATGACAGACAAGCTAGATCTACTGTCTCTATAAAAATATGACAGACAAGCTAGATCTACTGTCTCTATTATAACTTGACAGACCAGCTAGATCTACTGTCTCTATTAATCTATGACAGACCAGCTAATTATACTGTCTCTATGATAATATGACAGACATGCTAGATCTACTGTCTCTATTATAATATGACAGACAAGCTAGATCTACTGTCTCTATTATATTATGACAGACCAGCTAGATCTACTGTCTCTATTATATTATGACAGACCAGCTAGATCTACTGTCTCTATTATAATATGACAGACCAGCTAGATCTACTGTCTCTATTATATTATGACAGACCAGCTAGATCTACTGTCTCTATTATATTATGACAGACCAGCTAGATCTACTGTCTCTATTATAATATGACAGACCAGCTAGATCTACTGTCTCTATTATATTATGAAGGACCAGCTAGAACTACTGTCTCTATTATATTATGACAGACCAGCTAGATCTACTGTCTCTATTATATTATGACAGACCAGCTAGATCTACTGTCTCTATTAATCTATGACAGACCAGCTAAATCTACTGTCTCTATGATAATATGACAGACAAGCTATATCTACTGTCTCTATTATATTATGACAGACCAGCTAGATCTACTGTCTCTATTATATTATGACAGACCATCTATATCTACTGTCTCTATTATAATATGACAGACCAGCTAGATCTACTGTCTCTATTATAATATGACAGACCAGCTAGATCTACTGTCTCTATTATATTATAACAGACCAGGTAGATCTACTGTCTCTATTATATTATGACAGACCAGCTATATCTACTGTCTCTATTATATTATGACAGACCAGCTAGATCTACTGTCTCTATTATATTATGACAGACCAGCTAGATCTACTGTCTCTATTATATTATGACAGACCAACTAGATCTATTGTCTCTATTATATTATGACAGACCAGGTAGATCTACTGTCTCTATTATATTATGACAGACCAGCTAGATCTACTGTCTCTATTAAACTATGACAGACCAGCTAGATCTACTGTCTCTATTATATTATGACAGACCAGCTAGATCTACTGTCTCTATTATATTATGACAGACCAGCTAGATCTACTGTCTCTATTAATCTATGACAGACCAGCTAATTATACTGTCTCTATTATAATATGACAGACCAGCTAGATCTACTTTCTTTACTATATTATGAAGGACCAGCTAGAACTACTGTCTCTATTATATTTTGACAGACCAGCTAGATCTACTGTCTCTATTATATTATGAAGGACCAGCTAGAACTACTGTCTCTATTATATTATGACAGACCAGCTAGATCTACTGTCTCTATTATATTATGACAGACCAGCTAGATCTACTGTCTCTATTAATCTATGACAGACCAGCTAAATCTACTGTCTCTATGATAATATGACAGACAAGCTATATCTACTGTCTCTATTATATTATGACAGACCAGCTAGATCTACTGTCTCTATTATAATATGCCAGACCAGCTAGATCTACTGTCTCTATTATATTATAACAGACCAGGTAGATCTACTGTCTCTATTATATTATGACAGACCAGCTAATTATACTGTCTCTATTATATTATGACAGACCAGCTAATTATACTGTCTCTATTATAATATGACAGACCAGCTAGATCTACTGTCTCTATTATAATATGACAGACAAGCTAGATCTGCTGTCTCTATTAAAATATGACAGACCAGCTTTATCTACTGTCTCTATTATATGATGACAGACCAGCTAGATCTACTGTCTCTATTATATTATGACAGACCAGGTAGATCTACTGTCTCTATTATATTATGACAGACCAGCTAGATCTACTGGCTGTATTATATTATGCCAGACCAGCTAGATCTACTGTCTCTATTATATTATGACAGACCAGCTAGATCTACTGTCTCTATTATACTATGACAGACCAGCTAGATCTACTGTCTCTATTAAAATATGACAGACCAGCTAGATCTACTGTCTCTATTATATTATGACAGACCAACTAGATCGACTGTCTCTATTATATTATGACAGACCAGGTAGATCTACTGTCTCTATTATATTATGACAGACCAGCTAGATCTACTGTCTCTATTAAAATATGACAGACAAGCTAGATCTACTGTCTCTATTATAATATGACAGACCAGCTAGATCTACTGTCTCTATTATATTATGACAGACCAGCTAGATCTACTGTCTCTATTATATCTATGACAGACCAGCTAATCTACTGTCTCTATTATAATATGACAGACCAGCTAGATCTACTGTCTCTATTATATTATGACAGACCAGCTAGATCTACTGTCTCTATTATATTATGACAGACCAGCTAGATCTACTGTCTCTATTATATTATGACAGACCAGCTAGATCTACTGTCTCTATTATATTATGACAGACCAGCTAGATCTACTGTCTCTATCATATTATGACAGACCAGCTAGATCTACTGTCTCTATTATATTATGACAGACCAGCTAGATCTACTGTCTCTATTAAAATATGACAGACCAGCTAGATCTACTGTCTCTATTATAATATGACAGACCAGCTAGATCTACTGTCTCTATTATATTATGACAGACCAGCTAGATCTACTGTCTCTATTATATTATGACAGACCAGCTAGATCTACTGTCTCTATTATATTATGACAGACCAGCTAGATCTACTGTCTCTATTAAAATATGACAGACCAGCTAGATCTACTGTCTCTATTAAAATATGACAGACCAGCTCGATCTACTGTCTCTATGTCTCCATTATATTATGACAGACCAGCTAGATCGACTGTCTCTATTATATTATGACAGACCAGCTAGATCTACTGTCTCTATTATAATATGACAGACCAGCTAGATCTACTGTCTCTATTATATTATGACAGACCAGCTAGATCTACTGTCTCTATTAATCTATGACAGACCAGCTAATTCTACTGTCTCTATTATAATATGACAGACCAGCTAGATCTACTGTCTCTATTATATTATGACAGACCAGCTAGATCTACTGTCTCTATTAATCTATGACAGACCAGCTAATTGTATTGTCTCTATTATAATATGACAGACCAGCTAGATCTACTGTCTCTATTATATTATGACAGACCAGCTAGATCTACTGTCTCTATTATATTATGACAGACCAGCTAGATCTACTGTCTCTATTAAACTATGACAGACCAGCTAGATCTACTGTCTCTATTATATTATGACAGACCAGCTAGATCTACTTTCTTTACTATATTATGAAGGACCAGCTAGAACTATTTGTCTCTATTATATTTTGACAGACAGGCTAGATCTACTGTCTCTATTATATTATGACAGACCAGCTAGAACTACTGTCTCTATTATATTATGACAGACCAGCTAGATCTACTGTCTCTATTATATTATGACAGACCAGCTAGATCTACTGTCTCTATTAAAATATGACAGACAAGCTAGATCTACTGTCTCTATTAAAATATGACAGACAAGCTAGATCTACTGTCTCTATTATAACTTGACAGACCAGCTAGATCTACTGTCTCTATTATATTATGACAGACCAGCTAGATCTACTGTCTCTATTAATCTATGACAGACCAGCTAATTGTATTGTCTCTATTATAATATGACAGACCAGCTAGATCTACTGTCTCTATTATATTATGACAGACCAGCTAGATCTACTGTCTCTATTATATTATGACAGACCAGCTAGATCTACTGTCTCTATTATATTATGACAGACCAGCTAGATCTACTGTCTCTATTATATTATGAAGGACCAGCTAGAACTACTGTCTCTATCATATAATGACAGACCAGCTTAAACTACTGTCTCTATTATACTATGACAGACCAGCTAGATCTACTGTCTCTATTAAAATATGACAGACCAGCTAGATCTACTGTCACTATTAAAATATGATCGACCAGCTTGATCTACTGTCTCTATTATATTATGACAGACCAACTAGATCTACTGTCTCTATTATATTATGACAGACCAGGTAGATCTACTGTCTCTATTATATTATGACAGACCAGCTAGATCTACTGTCTCTATTAAAATATGACAGACAAGCTAGATCTACTGTCTCTATTAAAATATGACAGACAAGCTAGATCTACTGTCTCTATTAAAATATGACAGACAAGCTAGATCTACTGTCTCTATTATATTATGACAGACCAGCTAGATCTACTGTCTCTATTATAATATGACAGACCAGCTAGATCTACTGTCTCTATTATATTATGACAGACCAGCTAGATCTACTGTCTCTATTAATCTATGACAGACCAGCTAATTATACTGTCTCTATTATAATATGACAGACCAGCTAGATCTACTTTCTTTACTATATTATGAAGGACCAGCTAGAACTACTGTCTCTATTATATTTTGACAGACCAGCTAGATCTACTGTCTCTATTATATTATGAAGGACCAGCTAGAACTACTGTCTCTATTATATTATGACAGACCAGCTAGATCTACTGTCTCTATTATATTATGACAGACCAGCTAGATCTACTGTCTCTATTAATCTATGACAGACCAGCTAAATCTACTGTCTCTATGATAATATGACAGACAAGCTATATCTACTGTCTCTATTATATTATGACAGACCAGCTAGATCTACTGTCTCTATTATAATATGCCAGACCAGCTAGATCTACTGTCTCTATTATATTATAACAGACCAGGTAGATCTACTGTCTCTATTATATTATGACAGACCAGCTAATTATACTGTCTCTATTATAATATGACAGACCAGCTAGATCTACTGTCTCTATTATATTATGACAGACCAGCTAGATCTACTGTCTCTATTATATTATGACAGACCAGCTAGATCTACTGTCTCTATTATATTATGCCAGACCAGCTAGATCTACTGTCTCTATTATATTATGACAGACCAGCTTAATCTACTGTCTCTATTATATATGACAGACCAGCTAGATCTACTGTCTCTATTAAAATATGACAGACCAGCTAGATCTACTGTCACTATTAAAATATGACAGACCAGCTAGATCTACTGTCTCTATTATATTATGACAGACCAGCTAGATCTACTGTCTCTATTATATTATGACAGACCAGCTAGATCTACTGTCTCTATTATATTATGACAGACCAGCTAGATCTACTGTCTCTATTAAAATATGACAGACCAGCTAGATCTACTGTCTCTATTATATTATGACAGACCAGCTAGATCTACTGTCTCTATTATATTATGACAGACCAGCTAGATCTACTGTCTCTATTAATCTATGACAGACCAGCTAGATCTACTGTCTCTATTATAATATGACAGACCAGCTAGATCTACTGTCTCTATTATATTATGACAGACAAGCTAGATCTACTGTCTCTATTATATTATGACAGACCAGCTAGATCTACTGTCTTTATTATATTATGACAGACCAGATAGATCTACTGTCTCTATTATATTATGACGGACCAGCTAGATCTACTGTCTCTATTATATTATGACAGACCAGCTAGATCTACTGTCTCTATTATATTATGAAGGACCAGCTAGATCTACTGTCTCTATTATAATATGACAGACAAGCTAGATCTACTGTCTCTATTAAAATATGACAGACCAGCTTAGATCTACTGTCTCTATTATATTATGACAGACCAGCTAGATCTACTGTCTCTATTATATTATGACAGACCAGCTAGATCTACTGTCTCTATTATATTATGACAGACCAGCTAGATCTACTGTCTCTATTATATTATGACAGACCAGCTAGATCTACTGTCTCTATTAAATATGACAGACCAGCTAGATCTACTGTCTCTATTAAAATATGACAGACCAGCTAGATCTACTGTCTCTATTATATTATGACAGACCAGCTAGATCTACTGTCTCTATTATATTATGACAGACCAGCTAGATCTACTGTCTCTATTATATTATGACAGACCAGCTAGATCTACTGTCTCTATTATATTATGACAGACCAGCTAGATCTACTGTCTCTATTATATTATGACAGACCAGCTAGATCTACTGTCTCTATTATATTATGACAGACCAGCTAGATCTACTGTCTCTATTATATTATGACAGACCAGCTAGATCTACTGTCTCTATTATATTATGACAGACCAGCTAGATCTACTGTCTCTATTATATTATGACAGACCAGCTAGATCTACTGTCTCTATTATATTATGACAGACCAGCTAGATCTACTGTCTCTATTATATTATGACAGACCAGCTAGATCTACTGTCTCTATTAATTATGACAGACCAGCTAGATTCTACTGTCTCTATTATAATATGACAGACCAGCTAGATCTACTGTCTCTATTATATTATGACAGACCAGCTAGATCTACTGTCTCTATTATATTATGACAGACCAGCTAGATCTACTGTCTCTATTATATTATGACAGACCAGCTAGATCTACTGTCTCTATTATATTATGACAGACCAGCTAGATCTACTGTCTCTATTATATTATGACAGACCAGCTAGATCTACTGTCTCTATTAATCTATGACAGACCAGCTAGATCTACTGTCTCTATTATAATATGACAGACCAGCTAGATCTACTGTCTCTATTATATTATGACAGACCAGCTAGATCTACTGTCTCTATTATATTATGACAGACCAGCTAGATCTACTGTCTCTATTATATCTATGACAGACCAGCTAATTCTACTGTCTCTATTATAATATGACAGACCAGCTAGATCTACTGTCTCTATTATAATATGACAGACCAGCTAGATCTACTGTCTCTATTAAAATATGACAGACCAGCTTTATCTACTGTCTCTATTATATTATGACAGACCAGCTAGATCTACTGTCTCTATTATATTATGACAGACCAGCTAGATCTACTGTCTCTATTATATTATGACAGACCAGCTAGATCTACTGTCTCTATTATATTATGACAGACCAGCTAGATCTACTGTCTCTATTATATTATGACAGACCAGCTAGATCTACTGTCTCTATTAAAATATGACAGACCAGCTAGATCTACTGTCACTATTAAAATATGATCGACCAGCTTGATCTACTGTCTCTATTATATTATGACAGACCAACTAGATCTACTGTCTCTATTATATTATGACAGACCAGGTAGATCTACTGTCTCTATTATATTATGACAGACCAGCTAGATCTACTGTCTCTATTAAAATATGACAGACAAGCTAGATCTACTGTCTCTATTATATTATGACAGACCAGCTAGATCTACTGTCTCTATTATATTATGACAGACCAGCTAGATCTACTGTCTCTATTAATCTATGACAGACCAGCTAATTGTATTGTCTCTATTATAATATGACAGACCAGCTAGATCTACTGTCTCTATTATATTATGACAGACCAGCTAGATCTACTGTCTCTATTATATTATGACAGACCAGCTAGATCTACTGTCTCTATTATATTATGACAGACCAGCTAGATCTACTGTCTCTATTATATTATGAAGGACCAGCTAGAACTACTGTCTCTATCATATAATGACAGACCAGCTTAAACTACTGTCTCTATTATACTATGACAGACCAGCTAGATCTACTGTCTCTATTATAATATGACAGACCAGCTAGATCTACTGTCTCTATTAAACTATGACAGACCAGCTAGATCTACTGTCTCTATTATATTATGACAGACCAACTAGATCTACTGTCTCTATTATATTATGACAGACCAGGTAGATCTACTGTCTCTATTATATTATGACAGACCAGCTAGATCTACTGTCTCTATTAAAATATGACAGACAAGCTAGATCTACTGTCTCTATTAAAATATGACAGACAAGCTAGATCTACTGTCTCTATTATATTATGACAGACCAGCTAGATCTACTGTCTCTATTATATTATGACAGACCAGCTAGATCTACTGTCTCTATTATATTATGACAGACCAGCTAGATCTACTGTCTCTATTATATTATGACAGACCAGCTAGATCTACTGTCTCTATTAATCTATTACAGACCAGCTAAATCTACTGTCTCTATGATAATATGACAGACCAGCTAGATCTACTGTCTCTATTATATTATGACAGACCAGCTAGATCTACTGTCTCTATTAATTATGACAGACCAGCTAATCTATTGTCTCTATTATAATATGACAGACCAGCTAGATCTACTGTCTCTATTATATTATGACAGACCAGCTAGATCTACTGTCTCTATTATATTATGACAGACCAGCTAGATCTACTGTCTCTATTAATCTATGACAGACCAGCTAGATCTATTGTCTCTATTATAATATGACAGACCAGCTAGATCTACTGTCTCTATTATATTATGACAGACCAGCTAGAACTATTTGTCTCTATTATATTTTGACAGACCAGCTAGATCTACTGTCTCTATTATATTATGACAGACCAGCTAGATCTACTGTCTCTATTATATTATGACAGACCAGCTAGATCTACTGTCTCTATTATATTATGACAGACCAGCTAGATCTACTGTCTCTATTAAATATGACAGACCAGCTAGATCTACTGTCTCTATTAAAATATGACAGACCAGCTAGATCTACTGTCTCTATTATAATTATGACAGACCAGCTAGATCTACTGTCTCTATTATATTATGACAGACCAGCTAGATCTACTGTCTCTATTAATCTATGACAGACCAGCTAATCTACTGTCTCTATTATATAATGACAGACCAGCTAGATCTACTGTCTCTATTATATTATGACAGACCAGCTATATCTACTGTCTTTATTATATTATGACAGACAAGCTAGATCTACTGTCTCTATTATATTATGACAGACCAGCTATATCTACTGTCTCTATTATATTATGACAGACCAGCTAGATCTACTGTCTCTATTATATTTTGACAGACCAGCTTAAACTACTGTCTCTATTATACTATGACAGACCAGCTAGATCTACTGTCTCTATTAAAATATGACAGACCAGCTAGATCTACTGTCACTATTAAAATATGACAGACCAGCTAGATCTACTGTCTCTATTATATTATGACAGACCAGCTAGATCTACTGTCTCTATTATATTATGACAGACCAGCTAGATCTACTGTCTCTATTATATTATGACAGACCAGCTAGATCTACTGTCTCTATTAAAATATGACAGACCAGCTAGATCTACTGTCTCTATTAAAATATGACAGACCAGCTAGATCTACTGTCTCTATTATATTATGACAGACCAGCTAGATCTACTGTCTCTATTATATTATGACAGACCAGCTAGATCTACTGTCTCTATTATATTATGACAGACCAGCTAGATCTACTGTCTCTATTATATTATGACAGACCAGCTAGATCTACTGTCTCTATTAATCTATGACAGACCAGCTAATTATACTGTCTCTATTATAATATGACAGACCAGCTAGATCTACTTTCTTTACTATATTATGAAGGACCAGCTAGAACTACTGTCTCTATTATATTTTGACAGACCAGCTAGATCTACTGTCTCTATTATATTATGAAGACCAGCTAGAACTACTGTCTCTATTATATTATGACAGACCAGCTAGATCTACTGTCTCTATTATATTATGACAGACCAGCTAGATCTACTGTCTCTATTATATTATGACAGACCAGCTAGATCTACTGTCTCTATTATAATATGACAGACCAGCTAAATCTACTGTCTCTATGATAATATGACAGACCAGCTAGATCTACTGTCTCTATTATATTATGACAGACCAGCTAGATCTACTGTCTCTATTATAATATGACAGACCAGCTAGATCTACTGTCTCTATTATATTATAACAGACCAGCTAGATCTACTGTCTCTATTATATTATGACAGACCAGCTAGATCTACTGTCTCTATTATAATATGACAGAGCTGCTAGATCTACTGTCTCTATTATATATGACAGACCAGCTAGATGTACTGTCTCTATTATATTATGACAGACCAGCTAGATCTACTGTCTCTATTATATTATGACAGACCAGCTAGATCTACTGTCTCTATTATATTTATGACAGACCAGCTAGATCTACTGTCTCTATTATAATATGACAGACCAGCTAGATCTACTGTCTCTATTAAAATATGACAGACCAGCTAGATCTACTGTCTCTATTATAATATGACAGACCAGCTAGATCTACTGTCTCTATTATATTATGACAGACCAGCTAGATCTACTGTCTCTATTATATTATGACAGACCAGCTAGATCTACTGTCTCTATTATATTATGACAGACCAGCTAGATCTACTGTCTCTATTAAAATATGACAGACAAGCTAGATCTACTGTCTCTATTATAACTTGACAGACCAGCTAGATCTACTGTCTCTATTATATTATGACAGACCAGCTAGATCTACTGTCTCTATTAATCTATGACAGACCAGCTAATTCTATTGTCTCTATTATAATATGACAGACCAGCTAGATCTACTGTCTCTATTATATTATGACAGACCAGCTAGATCTACTGTCTCTATTATATTATGACAGACCAGCTAGATCTACTGTCTCTATTATATTATGACAGACCAGCTAGATCTACTGTCTCTATTATATTATGAAGGACCAGCTAGAACTACTGTCTCTATTATATTATGACAGACCAGCTTGATCTACTGTCTCTATTATGTTATGAAGGACCAGCTAGAACTACTGTCTCTATTATAATATGACAGACCAGCTTTATCTACTGTCTCTATTATATGATGACAGACCAGCTAGATCTACTGTATCTATTATATTATGACAGACCAGGTAGATCTAATGTCTCTATTATATTATGACAGACAAGCTAGATCTACTGTCTGTATTATATTATGCCAGACCAGCTAGATCTACTGTCTCTATTAAAATATGACAGACCAGCTAGATCTACTGTCACTATTAAAATATGATCGACCAGCTTGATCTACTGTCTCTATTATATTATGACAGACCAACTAGATCTACTGTCTCTATTATATTATGACAGACCAGGTAGATCTACTGTCTCTATTATATTATGACAGACCAGCTAGATCTACTGTCTCTATTATATTATGACAGACCAGCTAGATCTACTGTCTCTATTATATTATGACAGACCAGCTAGATCTACTGTCTCTATTATATTATGACAGACCAGCTAGATCTACTGTCTCTATTATATTATGACAGACCAGCTAGATCTACTGTCTCTATTATATTATGACAGACCAGCTAGATCTACTGTCTCTATTATATTATGACAGACCAGCTAGATCTACTGTCTCTATTATATTATGACAGACCAGCTAGATCTACTGTCTCTATTATATTATGACAGACCAGCTAGATCTACTGTCTCTATTAATCTATGACAGACCAGCTAATTATACTGTCTCTATTATAATATGACAGACCAGCTAGATCTACTTTCTTTACTATATTATGAAGGACCAGCTAGAACTACTGTCTCTATTATATTTTGACAGACCAGCTAGATCTACTGTCTCTATTATATTATGAAGGACCAGCTAGAACTACTGTCTCTATTATATTATGACAGACCAGCTAGATCTACTGTCTCTATTATATTATGACAGACCAGCTAGATCTACTGTCTCTATTAATCTATGACAGACCAGCTAAATCTACTGTCTCTATGATAATATGACAGACAAGCTATATCTACTGTCTCTATTATATTATGACAGACCAGCTAGATCTACTGTCTCTATTATAATATGCCAGACCAGCTAGATCTACTGTCTCTATTATATTATAACAGACCAGGTAGATCTACTGTCTCTATTATATTATGACAGACCAGCTAATTATACTGTCTCTATTATATTATGACAGACCAGCTAATTATACTGTCTCTATTATAATATGACAGACCAGCTAGATCTACTGTCTCTATTATAATATGACAGACAAGCTAGATCTGCTGTCTCTATTAAAATATGACAGACCAGCTTTATCTACTGTCTCTATTATATGATGACAGACCAGCTAGATCTACTGTCTCTATTATATTATGACAGACCAGGTAGATTTGCTGTCTCTATTATATTATGACAGACCAGCTAGATCTACTGGCTGTATTATATTATGCCAGACCAGCTAGATCTACTGTCTCTATTATATTATGACAGACCAGCTAGATCTACTGTCTCTATTAAAATATGACAGACCAGCTAGATCTACTGTCACTATTAAAATATGATCGACCAGCTTGATCTACTGTCTCTATTATATTATGACAGACCAACTAGATCGACTGTCTCTATTATATTATGACAGACCAGGTAGATCTACTGTCTCTATTATATTATGACAGACCAGCTAGATCTACTGTCTCTATTAAAATATGACAGACAAGCTAGATCTACTGTCTCTATTATAACTTGACAGACCAGCTAGATCTACTGTCTCTATTATATTATGACAGACCAGCTAGATCTACTGTCTCTATTAATCTATGACAGACCAGCTAATTGTATTGTCTCTATTATAATATGACAGACCAGCTAGATCTACTGTCTCTATTATATTATGACAGACCAGCTAGATCTACTGTCTCTATTATATTATGACAGACCAGCTAGATCTACTGTCTCTATTATATTATGACAGACCAGCTAGATCTACTGTCTCTATTATATTATGAAGGACCAGCTAGAACTACTGTCTCTATCATATAATGACAGACCAGCTTAGATCTACTGTCTCTATTATACTATGACAGACCAGCTAGATCTACTGTCTCTATTAAAATATGACAGACCAGCTAGATCTACTGTCTCTATTAAAATATGACAGACCAGCTAGATCTACTGTCTCTATTATATTATGACAGACCAGCTAGATCTACTGTCTCTATTATATTATGACAGACCAGCTAGATCTACTGTCTCTATTATATTATGACAGACCAGCTAGATCTACTGTCTCTATTATATTATGACAGACCAGCTAGATCTACTGTCTCTATTATATCTATGACAGACCAGCTAGATTCTACTGTCTCTATTATAATATGACAGACCAGCTAGATCTACTGTCTCTATTATATTATGACAGACCAGCTAGATCTACTGTCTCTATTATATTATGACAGACCAGCTAGATTCTACTGTCTCTATTATAATATGACAGACCAGCTAGATCTACTGTCTCTATTATATTATGACAGACCAGCTAGATCTACTGTCTCTATTATATTATGACAGACCAGCTAGATCTACTGTCTCTATTATATTATGACAGACCAGCTAGATCTACTGTCTCTATTATAATATGACAGACCAGCTAGATCTACTGTCTCTATTATATTATGACAGACCAGCTAGATCTATTTGTCTCTATTATATTATGACAGACCAGCTAGATCTACTGTCTCTATTATATTATGACAGACCAGCTAGAACTACTGTCTCTATTATATTATGACAGACCAGCTAGATCTACTGTCTCTATTATATTATGACAGACCAGCTAGATCTACTGTCTCTATTATAAATATGACAGACCAGCTAGATCTACTGTCTCTATTATATTATGACAGACCAGCTAGATCTACTGTCTCTATTATATTATGACAGACCAGCTAGATCTACTGTCTCTATTATATTATGACAGACCAGCTAGATCTACTGTCTCTATTATATTATGACAGACCAGCTAGATTCTATTGTCTCTATTATAATATGACAGACCAGCTAGATCTACTGTCTCTATTATATTATGACAGACCAGCTAGATCTACTGTCTCTATTATATTATGACAGACCAGCTAGATCTACTGTCTCTATTATATTATGACAGACCAGCTAGATCTACTGTCTCTATTATATTATGACAGACCAGCTAGATCTACTGTCTCTATTATATAATGACAGACCAGCTAAATCTACTGTCTCTATTATATATGACAGACCAGCTAGATCTACTGTCTCTATTATAATATGACAGACCAGCTAGATCTACTGTCTCTATTAAAATATCAGACCAGCTAGATCTACTGTCTCTATTATATTATGACAGACCAGCTAGATCTACTGTCTCTATTATATTATGACAGACCAGCTAGATCTACTGTCTCTATTAAAATATGACAGACCAGCTAGATCTACTGTCTCTATTAAAATATGACAGACCAGCTAGATCTACTGTCTCTATTATATTATGACAGACCAGCTATATCTACTGTCTCAATTATAATATGACAGACCAGCTAGATCTACTGTCTCTATTATATTATGACAGACCAGCTAGATCTACTGTCTCTATCATATTATGACAGACCAGCTAGATCTACTGTCTATATATATTATGACAGACCAGCTAGATTATACTGTCTCTATTATATTATGACAGACCAGCTAGATCTACTGTCTTACTATATTATGAAGACCAGCTAGAACTACTGTCTCTATTATATTTTGACAGACCAGCTAGATCTACTGTCTCTATTATATTATGAAGGACCAGCTAGAACTACTGTCTCTATTATATTATGACAGACCAGCTAGATTCTATTGTCTCTATTATATTATGACAGACCAGCTAGATCTACTGTCTCTATTAATCTATGACAGACCAGCTAAATCTACTGTCTCTATGATAATATGACAGACAAGCTATATCTACTGTCTCTATTATATTATGACAGACCAGCTAGATCTACTGTCTCTATTATATTATGACAGACCAGCTAGATCTACTGTCTCTATTAATCTATGACAGACCAGCTAAATCTACTGTCTCTATGATAATATGACAGACAAGCTATATCTACTGTCTCTATTATATTATGACAGACCAGCTAGATCTACTGTCTCTATTATAATATGCCAGACCAGCTAGATCTACTGTCTCTATTATATTATAACAGACCAGGTAGATCTACTGTCTCTATTATATTATGACAGACCAGCTAATTATACTGTCTCTATTATAATATGACAGACCAGCTAAATCTACTGTCTCTATGATAATATGACAGACAAGCTAGATCTGCATGTATACAGGTGCTCATTTATATTATGACAGACCCGGCTAGATCTACTGTCTCTATGTCTCTATTATATTATGACAGATTAAGCTAGATCGACTGTCTCTATTATATTATGACAGACAGCCAGATCTACTGTTTCTATTATAATATGACAGTCCAGCTAGATCTACTGTCTTTTGTATATATGACTTGACAGCTGTCTACTGTCTCAAGTATAATATGACAGACCAGCTAGATCTACTGTCTCTATGTCTCCATTATATTATGACAGACCTGCTAGATCTACTGTCTCTATTATAGAATGACATCTCAGCTAGATCTACTCTCTCTATTATATAATGACAGACCAGCTAGATCTACTGTCTCTATTATATAATGACAGACAAGCTATATCTACTGTCTCTATTTAAATATGACAGACCAGCTAGATCTACTCTCTCTATTATAATATGACAGACCAGCTAGATCTACTGACTCTATTATATAATGACAGACCAGCTAGATCTACTGTCTCTATCATAATATGACAGACCAGCTAGATCTACTTTCTCTATTATATTATGACAGACCAGCTAATCTACTGTCTCTATTATATTATGACAGACCAGCTAGATCTACTGTCTCTATTATATTATGACAGACCAGCTAGATCTACTGTCTCTATTATATTATGACAGACCAGCTAGATCGTACTGTCTCTATTATATTATGACAGACCAGCTAGATCTACTGTCTCTATTATATTATGACAGACCAGCTAGATCTACTGTCTCTATTATATTATGACAGACCAGCTAGATCTACTGTCTCTATTATATTATGACAGACCAGCTAGATCTACTGTCTCTATTATATTATGACAGACCAGCTAGATCTACTGTCTCTATTATATTATGACAGACCAGCTAGATCTACTGTCTCTATTATATTATGACAGGACCAGCTAGATCTACTGTCTCTATTATATTATGACAGACCAGCTAGATCT
>NW_024607960.1:0-43207 GCF_018296145.1 Oncorhynchus tshawytscha
AGACTACCTGTCTCTAACCACTAGGCTACCTGCTCTAACCACTAGTTTTAGCCTGTCTCCTAACCACTATTCTACCTGCTCTTAACCACTAGACTACTGCTTCTAACCACTAGCTACTGCTCAACCACTAGGCTACCTGCTCTAACCACTAGGCTACCTGTCTCTAACCACTAGGCTACCTGCCCCAACCAGTAGGCTACCTCGTCTCAACCACTAGGCTACCTGTCTCTAACCACTAGACTACCTGTCTCTAACCACTAGGGCTACCTGCTCTAACCACTAGGCTACCTGCTCTAACCACTAGAGCTACCTGTCTCTAACCACTAGGCCACCTGCTCTAACCACAAGGCTACCTGTCTCTAACCACTAGGCTACCTGTCTCTAACCACTAGACTAGGCACCTGTCCTCTAACGCACTAGGCTCCTGCTCTTGACAACTAGACTACCTGTCTCTAACCACTAGGCTACCTGCCTCTAACCACTAGACTACCTGCTCTAACCACTAGGTACCTGTCCTCTAACCACTAGGCTGACCTGTCTCTAACCTCTTAGCTACCTGTCTCTACCACTAGGCTACCTGCCTCTAACCACTAGGCTACCTGCCTCCACTAGGCTACCTGGTCTCTAACCCCTAGTCTACCTGCTCTACCACTAGACTACCTGCTCTCACCACTACGCTACTGCTCTAACCACTAGGCTACCTTCCTGTAACCACTAGGCTACTATCTCTACCACTAGCTTCCTGCTCTAACCACTAGGCTACCTGCTCTAACCACTAGGCACCTGTCTCTAACCACTAGGCTACTGCTCTAAACCACTAGGCATACCTGCCTACTCAAACACTAGTGCTACCTGCTCTCACCACTAGTCCATCTGCTCTACCACTAGGCCTACCTGCTATAACCCTAGGCTACCTGTGCTCCTCACCACTAGGCTACCTGCTTTAATCACTAGGCTAACCTGTCCCTCTTAACCACGTAGGCTACCTGTCCTCTATAACCACTAGGGCGACCTGCTCTCACTCACTAAGGTTACCTTGTCTCTAACCAACTAGGCTACCTGTCCTCTTAACCACTAGGCACCTGTCCTCTAACCACTAGGTTACCTGTCTTCTTAACCATAGGCTACCTGTCTCTACCCACTAGGTGTTACCTGTCTCTAACCACTAGGCTACCTGTTCCTAACCCTAGGCTACCTCTCTAACGCACTAGGCTACCTGTCTCAACCACTAGGCTACCTGTCTCTAACCACTAGGCTACCTGCTCTAACACTAGGTTACCTGTCTCTAACGCACTAGGTACCTTCTCTAACCACTAGGCTACCTGTTCCCTCTAACACTAAAAGGCCCCACCTGTCTCTAAGCCACTAGGTTTTTTCCGCTTCTCTACCACTAGGCTACCTGTCTCTAACCACTAGGTACCTGTCCTCTACCACTAGGCTACTGCTCTAACACTAGCTACCTCCTCTAACACTAGGCTACCTGCCTCTAACCACAGGCTACCTGCTCTAACACTAGGGACTACCTGCTCTAACACTGGTCCATCTGCTCTAACCACTAGCTAATGCTCTAACACTAGCTACCTGTCTCTCACCACTAGTGCTACCTGCTTTAATCACTAGGCTACCTGTCTCTAACACTAGGCTATCTTTCTCTAACCACTAGGCTACCTGCTCTAACCACTAGTTTACTCTTCTCCTAACCACTGGGCTACCTGCTCTACCCACTAGGCTACCTGTCCTCTAACCACTAGGGCTACCTGCTCTAACCACTAGGCTACCTTCCTCTAACCACTGGCCACCTGTCTCGAACCACTAGGTTACTGTCTCTAACCACTAGCTACTGTTCCTCTAACCACTAGGTTACTGTCTCCTAACCACTAGGCTACCTGCTCTAGACCACCTGGCTAACCTGCTCTAACCCTAGCTACTGCTCTAACCACTAGTCCGTCATGCTACTACCGAGCTACCTGCTCTAACCACTAGGCCCGACATGTCTTCTCACCTGCCTCCTTCTCTAACACTAGGTTACCTTGCCTCTAACCACTAGGCTACTCTGCCTCCTACCCATCACTAGGCTACTCTGCCTTCTAACTACTAGGTTGCCTGCCTCTAACCACTTGGTACTTGCTTCTTCAACTACTAGTTACTTCTGCTCCTTTCTAATCACATGGTTACTTCCTCCTTTCTAATCATTGCTACTTGCCTTCTAACCACTAGGTTACCTGTCTCTAACCACTAGGCTACTCTGCCTTCTAACCACTAGGTTACCTGTCTCTAACCACTAGGCTACCTGTCTCTAACCACTAGGTTACATGTCTTTCTAACCACTAGGCTACCTCCTTTCTAACCACAAGGCTACCTGTATCTAACCACTAGGCAACCTGTCTCTAACCACTAGGCTACCTGCGCTAACCACTAGGCTACCTGCTCTAACCACTAGACTACCTGTCTTCTAACCACTAGGTCTATTTCCTGCTACCAACTCACTAGACTACCTGTCTCTAACCACTAGGCTGTCTCTAACCACTAGGCTGTCTCTAACCGCCTAACCACTAGGCTACCTGCTCTAACTACTAGACTACCTGTCTCAACCACACGCAATGTCTCTAACCACTAGAATACCTTTCTCTAATCGCTGGGCTACCTGTCTCTAACCACTAGGCTACCTGTCTCTAACCACTAGGCTACCTGTCTCTAACCACTAGGCTACCTGCTCTAACCACTAGGCTACCTGTCTCTAACCACTAGGCCACCTGTCTCTAACCACTAGGTTACCTGTCTCTAACCACTAGGCTACCTGTCTCCCAACCACTCAGGTTACCTGTCTCTAACCACTAGGCTACCTGTCTCTAACCACTAGGTTACCTGTCTATAACCACTAGGTTACCTGTCTCTAACCACTAGGCTACCTGTCTCTAACCACTGAGTTACCTGTCTTTAACCACTAGGCTACCTGTCTCTAACCACTAGGTTACATGTCTCTAACCACTAGGCTACCTGTCTCTAACCACTAGGCTACCTATATCTAACCACTGGGCATCCTGTCTCTAACCACTAGGCTACCTGCGCTAACCACTAGGCTACCTGTCTCTAACCACTAGACTACCTGTCTCTAACCACTAGGCTACCTGCGCTAACCACTAGGCTACCTGCTCTAACCACTAGGCTACCTGTCTCTAACCACTAGGCTACCTGCTCTAACCACTAGGTTACCTGTCTCTAACCACTAGGCTACCTCTCTAACCACTAGGCTACCTGTCTCTAACCACTAGGCTACCTGTCTCTAACCACTAGGTTACCTGTCTCTAACCACTGGGCTACCTGTCTCTAACCACTAGGTTACCTGTCGCTAACCACTAGGCTACCTGTCTCTAACCACTAGGCTACCTGTCTCTAACCACTAGGCTACCTGCTCTAACCACTAGGCTACCTGTCTCTAACCACTAGGCTACCTGCTCTAACCACTAGGCTACCTGCTCTAACCACTAGGCTACTAACTGCTCTAACCACTGGTCCATCTGCTCTAACCACTAGGCTACCTGCTCTAACCACTAGTTTACCTGTCTCTAACCACTGGGCTACCTGCTCTAACCACTAGGCTACCTGCTCTAACCACTAGGCTACCTGTCTCTAACCCACTAGGCCACCTGTCTCTAACCACTAGGTTACCTGTTTCTAACCACTAGGTTACCTGTCTCTAACCACTGGGCTACCTGCTCTAACCACTGGGCTACCTGCTCTAACCACTAGGCTACCTGCTCTAACCACTAGTCCATCTGCTCTAACCACTAGGCTACCTGCTCTAACCACCAGGCTACCCTGTCTCTCACCACTAGGCTACCTGCTTTAATCACTAGGCTACCTGTCTCTAACCTCTGGGCTACCTGTCCACAACCACTGGGCTACCTGCTCTAACCACTAGGCTACCTGCTCTCTAACCACTAGGTTACCTGTCTATAACCACTAGGCTACCCTGCCACCCCTCTCTAACCACTAGGCTACCTGCCCTAACCACTAGGTTACCTGTCTATAACCACTAGGCTACCTGTCTCTAACCACTAGGGCTACCTGTCTCTAACCACTAGGTTACCTGTCTCTAACCACTAGGCTACCTGTCTCTAACCACTAGGTTACCTGTCTATAACCACTAGGCTACCTGTCTCTAACCACGAGGCTACCTGTCTCTAACCACTAGGCTACCTGTCTCTAACCACTAGGTTACATGTCTCTAACCACTAGGCTACCTGTCTCTAACCACTAGGCTACCTGTATCTAACCACTAGGCAACCTGTCTCTAAACCACTGGGCTACCTGCGCTAACCACTGGGCTGCCTGCTCTAACCACTAGACTACCTGTCTCTAACCATAGTCTACCTGCTCTAACCACTAGACTACCTGTCTCTAACCACTGGGCTGTCTCTAACCACTAGGCTGTCTTCTAACCACTGGGCTACCTGCTTTCTAACCACTGGACTACCTGTCTCTAACCGCTAGACTACCTGTCTCTAACCACTGGGCTACCTTTCTCTAATCCGCTAGGCTACCTGTCTCTAACCACTAGGCTACCTGTCTCTAACCACTAGGCTACCTGTCTCTAACCACTAGACTACCTGTCTCTAAACCGCTGGGCTACCTGTCTCCTAACCACTATAGGTTACATGTCTCTAACCACTGAAGGCTACCTGTCTCTAACCACTAGGCTACCTGTATCTAACCACTAGGCAACCTGTCTCTAACCACTAGGCTACCTGCGCTAACCACTGGGCTACCTGCTCTAACCACTAGACTACCTGTCTCTAACCACTAGGCTACCTGCTCTAACCACTAGGTTACCTGTCTCTAACCACTGGGCTACCTGCTCTAACCACTAGGCTACCTGTCTCTAACCACTAGGCCACCTGTCTCTAACCACTAGGTTACCTGTCTCTAACCACTAGGCTACCTGTCTCTAACCACTAGGTTACCTGTCTCTAACCACTAGGCTACCTGTCTCTAACCACTCAGGCTACCTGCTCTAACCACTAGGCTACCTGTCTCTAACCACTAGGCTACCTGCTCTAACCACTAGGCTACCTGTTCTAACCACTAGGCTACCTGCTCTAACCACTAAGGCTACCTGCTCTAACCACTAGGTTACCTGCTCTAACCACTGGTCCATCTGCTCTAACCGCTGGGCTACCTGCTCAACCGCTGGGCTGCCTGTCTCTGACCACTAGGCTACCTGCTCTAACCACTAGGCTGCCTGCTCTAACCACTGGGCTACCTGCTCTAACCACTAGGCTACCTGCTCTAACCACTGGGCTACCTGTGTACTGGTCCATCTGTCTCAACCAGGCTGCCTGCTCTAACCACTAGTTTCCCTGTCTCTAACCACTAGGCTACCTGTCTCTAACCACTAGGCTACCTGCTCTAACCACTGGGCTACCTGCTCTAACCACTAGGCTACCTGCTCTAACCACTGGGCTACCTGCTCTAACCACTGGCTCCATCTGCTCCATCTGCTAACCACTAGGCTACCTGCTCTGACCACTAGTTTACCTATCTCTAACCACTGGACCTATCTCTAACCACTGGGCTACCTGCTCTAACCACTGGGCTACCTGCTCTAACCACTGGGCTACCTGTCTCTAACCACTAGGCCACCTGTCTCTAACCACTAGGTTACCTGTCTCTAACCACTAGGTTACCTGTCTCTAACCACTAGGCTACCTGCTCTAACCACCAGGCTACCTGCTCTAACCACTGGGCTACCTGCTCTAACCACTAGTCCATCTGCTCTAACCACTAGACTACCTGCTCTAACTACCAGGCTACCTGTCTCTCACCACTAGGCTACCTGTCTTTAATCACTAGGCTACCTGTCTCTAACCTCTAGGCTACCTGTCTCTAACCACTAGGCTACCTGCTCTAACCACTAGTTTACCTGTCTCTAACCACTAGGTTACCTGTCTCTAACCACTGGGCTACCTGTCTCTAACCACTAGGTTACCTGTCTCTAACCACTAGGCTACCTGTCTCTAACCACTAGGTTACCTGTCTATAACCACTAGGCTACCTGTCTCTAACCACTAGGATACCTGTCTCTAACCACTAGGTTACCTGTCTCTAACCACTAGGCTACCTGTCTCTAACCACTAGGTTACATGTCTCTAACCACTAGGCTACCTGTCTCTAACCACTAGGCTACCTGTATCTAACCACTAGGCAACCTGTCTCTAACCACTAGGCTACGCTAACCACTGGGCTACCTGCTGGGCAACCACTGGACTACCTGTCTCTAACCACTGAGTCTACCTGCTCTAACCGCTGGACTACCTGTCTCTAACCGCTGGGCTGTCTCTAACCACTAGGCTGTCTCTAACCACTGGGCTACCTGCTCTAACCGCTGGACTACCTGTCTCTAACCACTGGACTACCTGTCTCTAACCACTGAAGGCTACCTGTCTCTAACCACTGGAGGCTACCTGTCTCTAACCACTAGGCTACCTGTATCACAACCACTGGCAACCTGTCTCTAACCACTGGGCTACCTGCGTAACCACTGGGCTACCTGCTCAACCGCTGGACTACCTGTCTCTAACCACTGGGCTACCTGCTCTAACCACTAGGTTACCTGTCTCTAACCACTAGGCTACCTGCTCTAACCACTAGGCTACCTGTCTCTAACCACTAGGCCACCTGTCTCTAACCACTAGGTTACCTGTCTCTAACCACTAGGCTACCTGTCTCTAACCACTAGGTTACCTGTCTCTAACCACTAGGCTACCTGTCTCTAACCACAAAGGCTACCTGTCTCCCCAACCACTAGGCTACCTGTCTCCAACCACTAGGCTACCTGCTCTAACCACTGGGCTACCTGCTCAACCGCTGGGCTACCTGCTCAACCACTGGGCTACCTGTCTAACCACTAACCCCCAACCACAACCACTGGTCCTGTCTGCTCTAACCACTAGGCTACCTGCTCTAACCACTAGGCTACCTGTCTCTAACCACTAGGCTACCTTCTCTAACCACTTGGCTACCTGCTCTAACCACTAGGCTACCTGCTCTAACCACTAGGCTACCTGCTCTAACCACTAGGCTACCTGCTCTAACCACTGGTCCATCTGCTCTAACCAGTAGGCTACCTGCTCTAACCACTAGTTTACCTGTCTCTAACCACTAGGCTACCTGCTCTAACCACTAGGCTACCTGCTCTAACCACTCAGGCTACCTGCTCTAAACCACTAGGCTACCTGCTCTAACCACTGGTCCATCTGCTCTAACCACTGGGCTACCTGCTCTAACCACTAGTTTACCTGTCTCTAACCACTGGGCTACCTGCTCTAACCACTAGGCTACCTGCTCTAACCACTAGGCTACCTGTCTCTAACCACTAGGCCACCTGTCTCTAACCACTAGGTTACCTGTCTCTAACCACTAGGTTACCTGTCTCTAACCACTAGGCTACCTGCTCTAACCACTAGGCTACCTGCTCTAACCACTAGGCTACCTGCTCTAACCACTAGTCCATCTGCTCTAACCACTAGGCTACCTGCTCCTAACCACCAGGCTACCAGTCTCTCACCACTAGGCTACCTGCTTTAATCACTAGGCTACCTGTCTCTAACCTCTAGGCTACCTGTCTCTAACCACTAGGCTACCTGCTCTAACCACTAGTTTACCTGTCTCTAACCACTAGGCTACCTGCTCTAACCACTAGGCTACCTGTCTCTAACCACTAGGTTACCTGTCTCTAACCACTAGGCTACCTGCTCTAACCACTAGGCTACCTGCGCTAACCACTAGGCTACCTGCTCTAACCACTAGACTACCTGTCTCTAACCACTAGGCTACCTGCGCTAACCACTAGGCTACCTGCTCTAACCACTAGACTACCTGTCTCTAACCACTAGGCTACCTGCTCTAACCACTAGGTTACCTGTCTCTAACCACTAGGCTACCTGCTCTAACCACTAGGCTACCTGTCTCTAACCACTAGGCCACCTGTCTCTAACCACTAGGTTACCTGTCTCTAACCACTAGGCTACCTGTCTCTAACCACTAGGTTACCTGTCTCTAACCACTAGGCTACCTAGGCTACCTGTCTCTAACCACTGGGCTACCTGCTAACCACTGGCTCTCTAACCACTAGGCTACCTGCTCTAACCACTAGGCTACCTGCTCTAACCACTAGGCTACCTGCTCTAACCACTGGTCCATCTGCTCTAACCACTAGGCTACCTGCTCTAACCACTAGTTTACCTGTCTCTAACCACTGGGCTACCTGCTCTAACCACTAGGCTACCTGCTCTAACCACTAGGCTACCTGTCTCTAACCACTAGGCCACCTGTCTCTAACCACTAGGTTACCTGTTTCTAACCACTAGGCTACCTGCTCTAACCACTAGGCTACCTGCTCTAACCACTAGGCTACCTGCTCTAACCACTAGTCCATCTGCTCTAACCACTGGGCTACCTGCTCTAACCACCAGGCTACCTGTCTCTCACCACTAGGCTACCTGCTTTAATCACTGGGCTACCTGTCTCTAACCTCTAGGCTACCTGTCTCTAACCACTAGGCTACCTGCTCTAACCACTAGGCTACCTGTCTCTAACCACTAGGTTACCTGTCTATAACCACTAGGCTACCTGTCTCTAACCACTAGGCTACCTGCTCTAACCACTAGGTTACCTGTCTATAACCACTAGGCTACCTGTCTCTAACCACTAGGCTACCTGTCTCTAACCACTAGGTTACCTGTCTCTAACCACTAGGCTACCTGTCTCTAACCACTAGGTTACCTGTCTATAACCACTAGGCTACCTGTCTCTAACCACGAGGCTACCTGTCTCTAACCACTAGGCTACCTGTCTCTAACCACTAGGTTACATGTCTCTAACCACTAGGCTACCTGTCTCTAACCACTAGGCTACCTGTATCTAACCACTAGGCAACCTGTCTCTAACCACTGGGCTACCTGCGCTAACCACTAGGCTACCTGCTCTAACCACTAGACTACCTGTCTCTAACCAACAGTCTACCTGCTCTAACCACTAGACTACCTGTCTCTAACCACTAGGCTGTCTCTAACCACTGGGCTGTCTCTAACCACTGGGCTACCTGCTCTAACCACTGGACTACCTGTCTCTAACCACTAGACTACCTGTCTCTAACCACTAGGCTACCTTTCTCTAATCACTAGGCTACCTGTCTCTAACCACTGGGCTACCTGTCTCTAACCACTAGGCTACCTGTCTCTAACCACTAGACTACCTGTCTCTAACCACTAGGCTACCTGTCTCTAACCACTAGGTTACATGTCTCTAACCACTAGGCTACCTGTCTCTAACCACTAGGCTACCTGTATCTAACCACTAGGCAACCTGTCTCTAACCACTAGGCTACCTGCGCTAACCACTAGGCTACCTGCTCTAACCACTAGACTACCTGTCTCTAACCACTAGGCTACCTGCTCTAACCACTAGGTTACCTGTCTCTAACCACTAGGCTACCTGCTCTAACCACTAGGCTACCTGTCTCTAACCACTAGGCCACCTGTCTCTAACCACTAGGTTACCTGTCTCTAACCACTAGGCTACCTGTCTCTAACCACTAGGTTACCTGTCTCTAACCACTAGGCTACCTGTCTCTAACCACTAGGCTACCTGCTCTAACCACTAGGCTACCTGTCTCTAACCACTAGGCTACCTGTCTCTAACCACTAGGCTACCTGTTCTAACCACTAGGCTACCTGCTCTAACCACTAGGCTACCTGCTCTAACCACTAGGCTACCTGCTCTAACCACTGGTCCATCTGCTCTAACCACTAGGCTACCTGCTCTAACCACTAGGCTACCTGTCTCTGACCACTAGGCTACCTGCTCTAACCACTAGGCTACCTGCTCTAACCACTAGGCTACCTGCTCTAACCACTAGGCTACCTGCTCTAACCACTAGGCTACCTGCTCTAACCACTGGTCCATCTGCTCTAACCACTAGGCTACCTGCTCTAACCACTAGTTTACCTGTCTCTAACCACTAGGCTACATACTCTAACCACTAGGCTACCTAACCACTCTAACCACTAGGCTACCTGCTCTAACCACTAGGCTACCTGCTCTAACCACTAGGCTACCTGCTCTAACCACTGGCTACCTGCTCTGACCTAACCACTAGGCTACCTGCTCTGACCACTAGTTTACCTATCTCTAACCACTAGGCTACCTGTCTCTAACCACTAGGCCACCTGTCTCTAACCACTAGGTTACCTGTCTCTAACCACTAGGTTACCTGTCTCTAACCACTAGGCTACCTGCTCTAACCACTAGGCTACCTGCTCTAACCACTAGGCTACCTGCTCTAACCACTAGTCCATCTGCTCTAACCACTAGACTACCTGCTCTAACTACCAGGCTACCTGTCTCTCACCACTAGGCTACCTGCTTTAATCACTAGGCTACCTGTCTCTAACCTCTAGGCTACCTGTCTCTAACCACTAGGCTACCTGCTCTAACCACTAGTTTACCTGTCTCTAACCACTAGGTTACCTGTCTCTAACCACTAGGCTACCTGTCTCTAACCACTAGGTTACCTGTCTCTAACCACTAGGCTACCTGTCTCTAACCACTAGGTTACCTGTCTATAACCACTAGGCTACCTGTCTCTAACCACTAGGATACCTGTCTCTAACCACTAGGTTACCTGTCTCTAACCACTAGGCTACCTGTCTCTAACCACTAGGTTACATGTCTCTAACCACTAGGCTACCTGTCTCTAACCACTAGGCTACCTGTATCTAACCACTAGGCAACCTGTCTCTAACCACTAGGCTACCTGCGCTAACCACTAGGCTACCTGCTCTAACCACTAGACTACCTGTCTCTAACCACTAGTCTACCTGCTCTAACCACTAGACTACCTGTCTCTAACCACTAGGCTGTCTCTAACCACTAGGCTGTCTCTAACCACTAGGCTACCTGCTCTAACCACTGGACTACCTGTCTCTAACCACTAGACTACCTGTCTCTAACCACTAGGCTACCTGTCTCTAACCACTAGGCTACCTGTCTCTAACCACTAGGCTACCTGTATCTAACCACTTGGCAACCTGTCTCTAACCACTAGGCTACCTGCGCTAACCACTAGGCTACCTGCTCTAACCACTAGACTACCTGTCTCTAACCACTAGGCTACCTGCTCTAACCACTAGGTTACCTGTCTCTAACCACTAGGCTACCTGCTCTAACCACTAGGCTACCTGTCTCTAACCACTAGGCCACCTGTCTCTAACCACTAGGTTACCTGTCTCTAACCACTAGGCTACCTGTCTCTAACCACTAGGTTACCTGTCTCTAACCACTAGGCTACCTGTCTCTAACCACTAGGCTACCTGCTCTAACCACTAGGCTACCTGTCTCTAACCACTAGGCTACCTGCTCTAACCACTAGGCTACCTGCTCTAACCACTAGGCTACCTGCTCTAACCACTAGGCTACCTGCTCTAACCACTAGGCTACCTGCTCTAACCACTGGTCCATCTGCTCTAACCACTAGGCTACCTGCTCTAACCACTAGGCTACCTGTCTCTAACCACTAGGCTACCTTCTCTAACCACTTGGCTACCTGCTCTAACCACTAGGCTACCTGCTCTAACCACTAGGCTACCTGCTCTAACCACTAGGCTACCTGCTCTAACCACTGGTCCATCTGCTCTAACCAGTAGGCTACCTGCTCTAACCACTAGTTTACCTGTCTCTAACCACTAGGCTACCTGCTCTAACCACTAGGCTACCTGCTCTAACCACTAGGCTACCTGCTCTAACCACTAGGCTACCTGCTCTAACCACTGGTCCATCTGCTCTAACCACTAGGCTACCTGCTCTAACCACTAGTTTACCTGTCTCTAACCACTGGGCTACCTGCTCTAACCACTAGGCTACCTGCTCTAACCACTAGGCTACCTGTCTCTAACCACTAGGCCACCTGTCTCTAACCACTAGGTTACCTGTCTCTAACCACTAGGTTACCTGTCTCTAACCACTAGGCTACCTGCTCTAACCACTAGGCTACCTGCTCTAACCACTAGGCTACCTGCTCTAACCACTAGTCCATCTGCTCTAACCACTAGGCTACCTGCTCTAACCACCAGGCTACCAGTCTCTCACCACTAGGCTACCTGCTTTAATCACTAGGCTACCTGTCTCTAACCTCTAGGCTACCTGTCTCTAACCACTAGGCTACCTGCTCTAACCACTAGTTTACCTGTCTCTAACCACTAGGCTACCTGCTCTAACCACTAGGCTACCTGTCTCTAACCACTAGGTTACCTGTCTCTAACCACTAGGCTACCTGCTCTAACCACTAGGCTACCTGCTCTAACCACTAGGCTACCTGCTCTAACCACTAGGCTACCTGCTCTAACCACTAGGCTACCTGCTCTAACCACTGGTCCATCTGCTCTAACCACTAGGCTACCTGCTCTAACCACTAGGCTACCTGTCTCTAACCACTAGGCTACCTGCTCTAACCACTAGGCTACCTGCTCTAACCACTAGGCTACCTGCTCTAACCACTAGGCTACCTGCTCTAACCACTAGGCTACCTGTCTCTAACCACTGGTCCATCTGCTCTAACCACTAGGCTACCTGCTCTAACCACTAGTTTACCTGTCTCTAACCACTGGGCTACCTGCTCTAACCACTAGGCTACCTGCTCTAACCACTAGGCTACCTGTCTCTAACCACTAGGCCACCTGTCTCTAACCACTAGGTTACCTGTCTCTAACCACTAGGTTACCTGTCTCTAACCACTAGGCTACCTGCTCTAACCACTAGGCTACCTGCTCTAACCACTAGGCTACCTGCTCTAACCACTAGTCCATCTGCTCTAACCACTAGGCTACCTGCTCTAACCACTAGGCTACCTGTCTCTCACCACTAGGCTACCTGCTCTAACCACTAGGTTACCTGTCTCTAACCACTAGGCTACCTGCTCTAACCACTAGGCTACCTGCTCTAACCACTAGGCTACCTGTCTCTCACCACTAGGCTACCTGCTCTAACCACTAGGCTACCCGTCTCTAACCACTAGGCTACCTGCTTTAATCACTAGGCTACCTGTCTCTAACCACTAGGCTACCTGTCTCTAACCACTAGGCTACCTGCTTTAATCACTAGGCTACCTGTCTCTAACCACTAGGCTACCTGTCTCTAACCACTAGGCCACCTGTCTCTAACCACTAGGTTACCTGTCTCTAACCACTAGGTTACCTGTCTCTAACCACTAGGCTACCTGCTCTAACCACTAGGCTACCTGCTCTAACCACTAGGCTACCTGCTCTAACCACTAGTCCATCTGCTCTAACCACTAGGCTACCTGCTCTAACCACCAGGCTACCTGTCTCTCACCACTAGGCTACCTGCTTTAATCACTAGGCTACCTGTCTCTAACCTCTAGGCTACCTGTCTCTAACCACTAGGCTACCTGCTCTAACCACTAGTTTACCTGTCTCTAACCACTAGGCTACCTGCTCTAACCACTAGGCTACCTGTCTCTAACCACTAGGTTACCTGTCTCTAACCACTAGGCTACCTGCTCTAACCACTAGGCTACCTGCTCTAACCACTAGGCTACCTGCTCTAACCACTAGGCTACCTGCTCTAACCACTGGTCCATCTGCTCTAACCACTAGGCTACCTGCTCTAACCACTAGGCTACCTGTCTCTAACCACTAGGCTACCTGCTCTAACCACTAGGCTACCTGCTCTAACCACTAGGCTACCTGCTCTAACCACTAGGCTACCTGCTCTAACCACTAGGCTACCTGTCTCTAACCACTGGTCCATCTGCTCTAACCACTAGGCTACCTGCTCTAACCACTAGTTTACCTGTCTCTAACCACTGGGCTACCTGCTCTAACCACTAGGCTACCTGCTCTAACCACTAGGCTACCTGTCTCTAACCACTAGGCCACCTGTCTCTAACCACTAGGTTACCTGTCTCTAACCACTAGGTTACCTGTCTCTAACCACTAGGCTACCTGCTCTAACCACTAGGCTACCTGCTCTAACCACTAGGCTACCTGCTCTAACCACTAGTCCATCTGCTCTAACCACTAGGCTACCTGCTCTAACCACTAGGCTACCTGTCTCTCACCACTAGGCTACCTGCTCTAACCACTAGGTTACCTGTCTCTAACCACTAGGCTACCTGCTCTAACCACTAGGCTACCTGCTCTAACCACTAGGCTACCTGTCTCTCACCACTAGGCTACCTGCTCTAACCACTAGGCTACCCGTCTCTAACCACTAAGCTACCTGCTTTAATCACTAGGCTACCTGTCTCTAACCACTAGGCTACCTGTCTCTAACCACTAGGCTACCTGCTCTAACCACTAGGTTACCTGTCTCTAACCAGTAGGCTACCTGCTCTAACCACTAGGCTACCTGTCTCTAACCACTAGGCTACCTGCTCTAACCACTAGGCTACCTGTCTCTAACCACTAGGCTACCTGCTCTAACCACTAGGTTACCTGTCTCTAACCACTAGGCTACCTGCTCTAACCACTAGGCTACCTGTCTCTAACCACTAGGCTACCTGCTCTAACCACTAGGGTACCTGCTCTAACCACCATGCTACCTGCTCTAACCACTAGTCCATCTGCTCTATCCACTAGGCTACCAACTCTAACCACTAGGCTACCTGTCTCTAACCACTAGGCTACCTGCTCTAACCACTAGGCTACCTGTCTCTAACCACTAGGCTACCTGTCTCTAACCACTAGGCTACCTGCTCTAACCACTAGGCTACCTGTCTCTAACCACTAGGCTACCTGTCTCTAACCACTAGGCTACCTGCTCTAACCACTAGGCTACCTGTCTCTAACCACTAGGCTACCTGCTCTAACCACTAGGCTACCTGCTCTAACCACTGGACTACCTGCTCTAACCACTAGGCTACCTGCTCTAAACACTAGGCTACCTGTCTCTAACCACTAGGCTACCTGTCTCAACCACTAGGCTACCTGCTCTAACCACTAGGCTACCTGCTCTAACCACTGGCTACCTGCCTCTAACCACTAGGCTACCTGTCTCTAACCACTAGGCTACCTGCTCTAACCACTAGGCTACCTGCTCTAACCACTAGGCTACCTGCTCTAACCACTAGGCTACCTGCTCTAACCACTAGTCCATCTGCTCTAACCACTAGGCTACCTGCTCTAACCACTAGGCTACCTGTCTCTCACCACTAGGCTACCTGCTCTAACGACTAGGTTACCTGTCTCTAACCACTAGGCTACCTGCTCTAACCACTAGGCTACCTGCTCTAACCACTAGGCTACCTGTCTCTCACCACTAGGCTACCTGCTCTAACCACTAGGCTACCCGTCTCTAACCACTAGGCTACCTGCTTTAATCACTAGGCTACCTGTCTCTAACCACTAGGCTACCTGTCTCTAACCACTAGGCTACCTGCTCTAACCACTAGGTTACCTGTCTCTAACCAGTAGGCTACCTGCTCTAACCACTAGGCTACCTGTCTCTAACCACTAGGCTACCTGCTCTAACCACTAGGCTACCTGTCTCTAACCACTAGGCTACCTGCTCTAACCACTAGGTTACCTGTCTCTAACCACTAGGCTACCTGCTCTAACCACTAGGCTACCTGTCTCTAACCACTAGGCTACCTGCTCTAACCACTAGGGTACCTGCTCTAACCACCATGCTACCTGCTCTAACCACTAGTCCATCTGCTCTATCCACTAGGCTACCAACTCTAACCACTAGGCTACCTGTCTCTAACCACTAGGCTACCTGCTCTAACCACTAGGCTACCTGTCTCTAACCACTAGGCTACCTGTCTCTAACCACTAGGCTACCTGCTCTAACCACTAGGCTACCTGTCTCTAACCACTAGGCTACCTGTCTCTAACCACTAGGCTACCTGCTCTAACCACTAGGCTACCTGTCTCTAACCACTAGGCTACCTGCTCTAACCACTAGGCTACCTGCTCTAACCACTAGACTACCTGCTCTAACCACTAGGCTACCTGCTCTAAACACTAGGCTACCTGTCTCTAACCACTAGGCTACCTGTCTCTAACCACTAGGCTACCTGCTCTAACCACTAGGCTACCTGCTCTAACCACTAGGCTACCTGCCTCTAACCACTAGGCTACCTGTCTCTAACCACTAGGCTACCTGCTCTAACCACTAGGCTACCTGCTCTAACCACTAGACTACCTGCTTTAACAACTAGGCTACCTGCTCTAACCACTAGGCTACCTGCTCTAACCACTTGGCTACCTGCCTCTAACCACTAGGCTGTCTCTAACCACTAGAGTACCTGCTCTAACCACTAGACTACCTGCTCTAACCACTAGGCTACCTGTCTCTAACCACTAGGCTACCTGCTCTAACCACTAGGCTACCTGTCTCTAACCACTAGGCTACCTGTCTCTAACCACTAGACTACCTGTCTCTAACCACTAGGCTACCTGCTCTAACCACTAGACTACCTGTCTCTAACCACTAGACTACCTGTCTCTAACCACTAGGCTACCTGCTCTAACCACTAGGCTACCTGCTCTAACCACTAGGCTACCTGTCTCTAACCACTAGGCTACCTGCTCTAACCACTCAGGCTACCTGCTCTAACCACTAGGCTACCTGTCTCTAACCACTAGGCTACCTGTCTCTAACCACTAGGCTACCTGTCTCTCACCACTAGGCTACCTGTCTCTAACCACTAGGCTACCTGTCTCTAACCACTAGGCTACCTGCTCTAACCACTAGGCTACCTGTCTCTAACCACTAGGTTACCTGTCTCTAACCACTAGGCTACCTGTCTCTCACCACTAGGCTACCTGTCTCTCACCACTAGGCTACCTGTCTCTAACCACTAGGCTACCTGCTCTAACCACTAGGTTACCTGTCTCTAACCACTAGGTTACCTGTCTCTAACCACTAGGCTACCTGTCTCTAACCACTAGGTTACCTGTCTCTAACCACTAGGCTACCTGCTCTAACCACTAGGCTACCTGCTCTAACCACTAGGCTACCTGCTCTAACCACTAGGCTACCTGCTCTAACCACTAGGCTACCTGTCTCTAACCACTAGGCTACCTGCTCTAACCACTAGGCTACCTGTCTCTAACCACTAGGTTACCTGCTCTAACCACTAGGTTACCTGCTCTAACCACTAGGCTACCTGTCTCTAACCACTAGGTTACCTGTCTCTAACCACTAGGCTACCTGCTCTAACCACTAGGCTACCTGCTATAACCACTAGGCTACCTGCTCTAACCACTAGGCTACCTGCTCTAACCACTAGGCTACCTGTCTCTAACCACTAGGCTACCTGTCTCTAACCACTAGGCTACCTGCTCTAACCACTAGGCTACCTGCTTTAACCACTAGGCTACCTGTCTCTAACCACTAGGCTACCTGCTCTAACCACTAGAGTACCTGCTCTAACCACTAGGCTACCTGCTCTAACCACTAGGTTACCTGTCTCTAACCACTAGGCTACCTGCTCTAACCACTAGACTACCTGTCTCTAACCACTAGACTACCTGTCTCTAACCACTAGGCTACCTGCTCTAACCACTAGGTTACCTGTCTCTAACCACTAGGCTACCTGCTCTAACCACTAGAGCACATGAGAAAATACGTTTTGATCATCCATGTCAATTAAAGTGATAAAACCATGTCTGACTATTTCAGTTAGTTTTGACGCAGGTACAGCATTTCTCTTCTCTTTTTATTTTTTACAGGATCGATACTTGGAGTCAAAGTATCAATATAATATCGCGACATGTAACTATGTATTTTTCCCCCGTCATAATAGTGTTGCATTTGGGATGAAGCCTTGGGGATTCATAAAGCTGTAAGAAAAGGAGAAAATATTACAGAGTAATTTAATGCTGTGTAATTTAATGGAGAAACACTGTGGCAAATGCATTGCTTCATGTATACTATATCAAAACATCTCTCAAAATGTATCCTAGTTCTATTCCCTTGACAGATACAATACGCTTTGTGCCAATAAAGTTCATTTGCTGAAACTCCGTGGCTGTGCCTTTTTTACATTTCTAGACGGCTCGGTATCCGAAGCCAGACTGCAGGACAATACACTGCAGTTAAATCCATCAAGTGAAAAATGTGAATAATATTTAGACATTGTTCCGTGTGCCAGCAAGCCTCTCTGCACTCCTGCCAAGAACAGAATCCAATCTCACTCAAACTCAAATTTTTTGACACTTTTTTCTTCTGGAAATTTCCTTACTGCAATAATTTTTAAGCTTTGGTCCCTGGGTTGTTCCACGAAAGGAGTGCCTTTTGTATCCCTTTGATATTTTAAATAGGAATTGTTCACCAATATTGAATTTTAAAAGGCAGTTATATTAAATGAAGTGCCCTTTAATATAGACCAGATGGAAAATTCCATTAATCTGATATTCAATATGAATATAGACTTGCTAAAGTGCCAAGATTCAGCATTTTTGCCCCCTTGTGATTTTGTGATTTTAACCCACTTAAACCTCCCAAATTCCCTAATTTTAAGGTCAACCTTGTTACGTGAACTTAACTGGCATTTTACAGTGGTGAAACTATTCCTTTTAAATATATATATATTTTTAAAACAAACATTGATCATCTAATAGTCAAATCATAGTATGAAAGCAGGTGATCTTGGTTCTAGTAATTTTGGTCGTGTTGTGGTGTTTTGTGGTGGAAAACTGTACAAACAGAAAATAGTATCTGAGTCCAGTTGATCATTGTTTTGTTATTATAGTGAACACATGATGTACATACACATTTTAATTCCTGTGAAAACAAAACTCCAAGAGGTGCTCAGGCATCTGATTCTGCTCACGCACACGCACGAGGACACACCGTTTGGAGAGGAGCGGCTGTGGATGAAGCCAGCTTTCCTTATGAGGTAAAAAGCAAAAACAATTTCAAACGAGCAGCATCCATCCGCACGACACAAACCAAAATAGCCTCAGTGATGTGAAAGGGGCTCTGACTCAGGGAACAGGCTGTACACACACACACACACACACACACACATCTCTGCTGCCTGCATGGCCCCTGTTAGCTTTGGCTCTACAGGTTCTATTCAGTCAACACCATCTCACCCTGGATGTGCACACAGACAGACAGAAGAGGTGTTTTCAGAAAGAAGCACCAAGGCCGTCCCCTCAGCTAATACAATAAATAACATTACACAAATACAGTTGTCTCGATGCTAGCTACTGGATGTGGTGTCTCACACAATGTACATAACACCAACACATGGGACCAAAGCTCAATAAACGCTGACTTCACTTTACAGCTACATTTGTAAGCACTCAACTGGAGATTCTTTATGTAATAAAAAAGCGTTTTAAAAGTTAAAAACATTATTATTCCTTTAATATGGACATGTCAAAGGCAAGACTAATAATTTGTAGTGAGCAGTATAGGCCACTGGAGCCATTATATACAGAAAAACTCCCCGAATAATGAAAACTCTTGAGTAAATGAGGGACACAATGTACATTGAAAGCAGGTGCTTCCACACAGGTGTGTTTCCTGTGTTAATTAAGCAATTAAAAATCCCATCATGCTTAGGGTCATGTATAAAAATGCTGGGCAGGCCATTATTTTGGCTACCGTAGGATGACAACGCCCCCATCCACAGGGCACGAGTGGCCACTGAATGGTTTGATGAGCATGACAACGATGTAAACTATATACCAGACCTCATCCTAACACTTACGGAAGATTCTGCAGTGGCGTCTGAGATGGCGTTTGATGATTGAATGATGGAATGAATCGTGGAAAGAAGGGTGTCGCATCCCTCCAATAAAGTCCCAGAGTCTGAGGTGAAGCTGTTCTGGCTGGTGGTGACCCAACGCCCAATAAAGTCCCAGAGTCTGAGGTGAAGCTGTTCTGGCTGGTGGTGACCCAACGCCCAATAAAGTCCCAGAGTCTGAGGTGAAGCTGTTCTGGCTGGTGGTGACCCAACGCCCAATAAAGTCCCAGAGTCTGAAGCTGTTCTGGCTGGTGGTGACCCAACGCCCAATAAAGTCCCAGAGTCTGAGGTGAAGCTGTTCTGGCTGGTGGTGACCCAACGCCCAATAAAGTCCCAGAGTCTGAGGTGCGTTGAAGCTGTTCTGGCTGGTGGTGACCCAATGCCCAATAAAGTCCCAGAGTCTGAGGTGAAGCTGTCTCTGACCCAATGCCCAATAAAGTCCCAGAGTCTGGTGGTGACCCAACGCCCAATAAAGTCCCAGAGTCTGAGGTGAAGCTGTTCTGGCTGGTGGTGACCCAACGCCCAATAAAGTCCCAGAGTCTGAGGTGAAGCTGTTCTGGCTGGTGGTGACCCAACGCCCAATAAAGTCCCAGAGTCTGAGGTGCGTTGAAGCTGTTCTGGCTGGTGGTGACCCAATGCCCAATAAAGTCCCAGAGTCTGAGGTGAAGCTGTTCTGGCTGGTGGTGACCCAATGCCCAATAAAGTCCCAGAGTCTGAGGTGAAGCTGTTCTGGCTGGTGGTGACCCAACGCCCAATAAAGTCCCAGAGTCTGAGGTGAAGCTGTTCTGGCTGGTGGTGACCCAACGCCCAATAAAGTCCCAGAGTCTGAGGTGAAGCTGTTCTGGCTGGTGGTGACCCAACGCCCAATAAAGTCCCAGAGTCTGAGGTGCGTTGAAGCAATTGCTTCGAGAAAAGATTTTGTTTAACAAGTAATACAACACATATTAAAAATATAGGTGTCAAAATGATTGGCGCCCCTGTTTTCAATACTTTGTGCACCCTCCTGACCTTAGTTCTGACCTTAGTTCCTTTGTCTTTGTGTTAGTATGGCGTGAGTTGGGTGTGTTGTCTATGGTCCTTTTTCTATGTTGTGTTTTGCGTTTGGCCTGGTATGATTCTCAATCAAAGGCAGGTGTTGTTGTCTCTGATTGAGAATCATACTTAGGTAGCCTTTTCCTACTTGTGTTTCGTGGGTGTTTATTTTCTGTCTTTGTGTTTGTTACCAGACAGGACTGTTTCGTTTCTCATTTCTCATTTTGTTGTTTTGTCCAAGTATTCCTTGGCATAATGAATACTTACCACGCTGCACCTTGGTCCTCCTCTCTTTCTCCCACAGACGAACGTTACACTCCCCCTGTGAGGATAATGGCACTGAGCCTTTTTTCTAAAATGTTTTATGAGATTGAAGAACACATTGGGAAAGATCTGAAATAGGGTTGCAGAGCTACCAGTAGTTTACTAAAGTTATCGTAATCTTCAGTCATTTTGGTAATTAACAGAAAATCGATGACAATCTATCGTAACTTTGGTAAGAGAAAATAGGCTCATTAATATAAAAAGCATCTAATCAACAATGGCATTATTTTCAATTAACTCTGCAACTTGTCCAGCTATTGACTTTTATATACAACTGCCACCAGTTTGATGCCAAAACATTGACAACAAATACACAATGAAAGGGGAAAATTATTAAAACTGTGTAAAACAATATATAGAAAGGATATTTCATGCTGAAACCCTCAAATTAATCAACAATGGTATTCACTAAGTTGACGTTTATATTTAAGATAATGTTTTGCACATTTGCCATTCTGTTTTATTTGAAAATCACATAAAATTATTTCATTTATCTGTTATTTTACCAGGTAAGTTGACTGAGAACACGTTCTCATGTACAGCAACGACCTGGGGAATATTTACAGGGGAGAGGAAGAATGAGCCAATTGTAAACTGGGGATTATTAGGTGACCGTGATGGTTTGAGGGCCAGATTGGGAATTTAGCCAGGACACCGGGGTTAACACCCCTACTCTTACGATAAGTGCCATGGGATCTTTAATGACCTCAGAGTCAGGACACCCATTTAACATCTAATCTGAAAGACAGCACCCTACACAGGGCAGTGTCCCCAATCACTGCCATGGGGCAGTGGGACATTTGTCTTCAACCAGAGGAAAGAGTGCCTCCTACTGGCCCTCCAACACCACTTCCAGCAGCATCTGGTCTCCCATCCAGGAACTGACCAGGCCCAACCCTGCTTAGCTTCAGAAGCAAGCCAGCAGTGGTATGCAGGGTGGTATGCTGCTGGCTTATACAGTACCAGTCAAAAATTTGGGCACGCCATTCAAGGGTTTTCTTTATTTTTTAAAACTATTTTCTACATTGTAGAATAATAGTGAAGACATCAGAACTATGAAATAACACATATGGAATCATGTAGTAACCCCAAAAAGTGCTAAACGAATCACAATATATTTTATATTTGAGATTCTTCAAAGTAGCCACCCTTTGCCTTGATGCCATCTTTGCACACTCTTGGCATTCTCTCAACCAGCTTCACCTGGAATGCTTGAAGCAGTTCACACATATGCTGAGCACTTGTTGGCTGCTTTTCCTTCACTCTGCGGTCCAACTTATCCCAAACCATCTTAATTGTGTTGAAGTCAGGTGATTGTGGAGGCCAGGTCATCTGATGCAGCACTCCATCATTCTTGGTCAAATAGCCCTTACACAGCCAGGAGGTGTGTTGGGTCATTGCCCTGTTGAAAAACAAATGATAGTGCCACTAAGCCCAAACCAGATGGGATGGCGGATCTCTGCAGAATGCTTTGGGAGCCATGCTGGTTAAGTGTGCCTTGAATTCTAAATAAATCACAGACAGTGTTACCAGCAAAGCACACATGCAGAGATCATCCGTTCAACTACTCTGCGTCTCACAAAGACACAACGGTTGGAACCAAAAATCTCAAATTGGGACTCTACCTGTCTAATGTCCATTGCTCGTGTTTCTTGGCCCAAGCAAGTCTCTTCTTCTTATTGGTGTCCTTTAGTATTGGTTTCATTGCAGCATTTCAAACATGAAAGCCTGATTCACGCAGTCTCCTCTGAACATTTGAGATGTGTCTGTTACTTGAACTCTGTGAAGCATTTATTTGGGCTGCAATTTCTGAGGCTGGTAACTCTAATGAACTTGTCCTCTGCAGCAGAAGTAACTCTGGGTCTTCCTTTTCTGTGTCGGTCCTCATCATTTGAGCTGTTCTTGCCATTACCAAAATAGGGCTATTTTCTGTATACCACTCCTACTCTGTCACAACACAATTGATTGGCTCAAACACATGAAGGAAAGAAATTCCACAATTTAACAGGGCACACCTGTTAATTGAAATGCATTCCAGGTGACTACCTGTCATGATCGTCGTTATGAGTCGACCAAGGCACACCTGTTAATTGAAATGCATTCCAGGTGACTACCTGTCATGATCGTCGTTATGAGTCGACCAAGGCACACCTGTTAATTGAAATGCATTCCAGGTGACTACCTGTCATGATCGTCGTTATGAGTCGACCAAGGCGCAGCGTGGTATGCGTACATTCTCTTTTTATGAATGAACACCGAACAAACCAACAAAATGAACAAACGAACCCTGACGCTATACAAATTAGTGCTGACAGGCAACTACACATAATCAAGATCCCACAAACACAAATGAGGAAATGGCTACCTAAATATGATCCCCAATCAGAGACAACGATAAACCAACCAACACAGAGAATAATCAGCTTATTATGGTCAGGGCGTGACACGACCTCATGAAGCTGGTTGAGAGAATGCCAAGACTGTGCAAAGCTGTCATCAAGGCAAAGGGTGGCTACTTTGAAGAATCTCAAATATATTTTGATTTGTTTAACTCTTTTTTTTGGTTACTACATGATTCCATATGTGTTATTTCATAGTTCTGATGTCTTCACTATTATTCTACAATGTAGAAAACATAATGGAATGAGTAGGTCCAAACTTTTGACTGGTACTGTAGTGGTCTGCAGTCTAAACACTTAAAAGACACACCCTATCACCTCAGCCCACAAATGAAGTGGACACTTCTGATGACGTATCATGACGTCTGATGAGTATACACTTGCAGGGCAAGGGGTGAGGAGGAATGATTTTTAAATGGACCGCCCTTTGCCCAGAAATTCGTCACACGTTCATCGCGTGATGATTGTGTAGCTTGTGGGTGCTTTATATGCCCTACAGTCAATTATGAACGCATGTCTACTTATATTAACTATATAATTATTAATATACGCATACTGTAGGATAGCTAGAAAAGTAATTAGCTAACTAACGTTAGCCTGTTTAGCTGGATCTTCTGAAGAAGGAAACATTTTTATTTCTACAATTTCCAAAAGCTAACCAAACAAAAACATTATGACTTTTACGAGACGTGTTTGTGCCGTCATTAGTAGCACAATTGCTAACCTTTTTACATTTGTTTATACTTAGACTTGTATGTTGATTTCTCCATTGATGTTGTTTTAAAGTTATGTCAGACTTTTCTTATCGGATATACAATCGTCGCAAATTGAATTATGGGGAGTTTCAGGCCGCGGGGGGGAACATAATTGTACACTCGCAAACTCAACTAAACTCAACTAAAAACGATGGCTGAGGGGCTTACGATGCAAACTTCCCTTGCTTGACTAGTCATTTGGACCGCCCTCCAAGATGGTGACGAGGATTCCCCAAGGGCATAAGGTGAGGGTAAGTGGACGAGGGTGTGTCTTTTTATGAGTTTGAACCAAAGCCTGTGTTATATGTAATATGATTCCACAGGCAGAGAAGATGACAAAAACCTGTAAAACCTGAAATATATCAAACGGCCACTAAATGTTTTGATTCCAACATTCTGGTAGTTTATTGGTAAACTTAGAAAGTTTGTGCTAATACACCCTCCCTTTGCAACCCTAATCTTAGACCATTCCTCCATAAAGAATCCTTCCAGATCCTTGAAATACTCGGCTTGTGGACTGGCCTCTTCAATTCAAACCATAGGTTTTCAATGGGGTTCAATTCTGGAGATTGAGATGGCCATTGCAGAAATGTTGATTTTGTGGTCAATTAACCATTTCTTTGTGGATTTGGTGTGCCCAGATTATACTCTGCTAGCACACTATATAACAAAGATCATACTGCCCAGAAATACTCTCCTAGCACACTATATAACAAAGATCATACTGCCCAGATAATACACTGCTAGCAAACTATATAACAAAGATCATACTGCCCAGATAGTACTCTGCTAGCAAACTATATAACAAAGATCATACTGCCCAGATAATACTCTCCTAGCACACTATATAACAAAGATCATACTGCCCAGATAATACTCTGCTAGCACACTATATAACAAAGATCATACTGCCCAGATAATACTCTGCTAGCACACTATATAACAAAGATCATACTGCCCAGATAATACTCTGCTAGCACACTATATAACAAAGATCATACTGCCCAGATAATACTCTGCTAGCACACTATATAACAAAGATCATACTGCCCAGATAATACTCTGCTAGCACACTATATAACAAAGATCATACCGCCCAGATAATACTCTGCTAGCAAACTATATAACAAAGATCATACAGCCCAGATAATACTCTGCTAGCACACTATATAACAAAGATCATACTGCCCAGATAATGCTCTCCACAAACAGACACATGGATGCTCAAAGTTGTGATATAATGTAGTTTATTAGAAGGTCAAGGGTAAAAATGGATGGATATGTACCGCCCCATAAATATATATTTTTTCAGATTTTCACACCTTTTAATAGCAATAAAATCAAATCAAATAATATTGGTTACGTACACGTATTTATCCGATGTTTTTGCGGGTGTAGCAAAATGCTTGTGTTCCTAGCTCCAACCGTGCAGAAAAACAACTAAGTCCACAACAATGGTTAAACCACATCAGGAGACTACGTTTGAGGTCTGGGACAAATCCAATACATTTTCTAAGTTCAATGGACGTTTGAATATGGTTGAATTCCGTTTTTAAAGGGACATTTGTAAAAATGTTCAACTTCATATTCGTCACCTCAAGCACCGTCTCAACATCAACATTAATGTGAAAACGGGCGTTTCTATGTTTTTTTGTAGTTTAAAAAAAAGACAGAAGAAGATAAGCGTTTCCAATGACATCAACCGACCAATTAGAGCAACGCTCCTCCTAATTGGTCAAAATCACACAACGCACACCGATGATGTCATTGGAAACACTTATCTTCCCTCTTCTCTTTCTTACTACAAAACATAGAACTGCAAAATGTTCACATGATGTTGATGTTGAGGTGTTGCTGGAGATGATGAATATGATGTAGAACATTTTTCTAATGTTCCTTTTGTCTGCATTCCATTCTCCTCGTCGTAGATTTTATAGATATGATGAGATATTACAGGTAAAGTTAAACAAGTGTCTAGAATTGAATCCTCTAGTGCTCTAGCCTGAGACCCGAAGAATCATCTTCATTAACCAGCAGTCTTCACAGCGCCCACGTCTCACAAGGCGACAAGCTACAGTCAGACACTCATCAGGCTCCACTTCCTCTCTGGTCTCTAAAGCGGCTAATGTTTTGAAGTGAATTTTCTGCCCTGCCGCATTAGATGTAGCCGGGCCACACACCCTGTGCTCTGTGCTAACCCCTCCACTCGCCTGTCATTTGGTGTGTGTGTGTATGTGTTTTTTTTTTTTTAAAGCACTCGTCCTGGCTGACACCGATCACCTGCTGCTGTAACCGTAACCATGGGAGGTCCTGACAACCTGACACGGTGACGAGATCAAAGCACTGTGATAATCCACCGTACCGTACAGGGGGCGAAACCGATTCACCTACGCTGACACGCACGCACTCACACACACACACACACACACACACACACACACACACACACACACACACACACACACACAGGCTGCGACACTGTGTGTGTGTGTGTGTGTGTGTGCGTGCGTGCGTGTGTGTGCGTGTGTGTGTGTGTGTGTGTGTGTGTGTGTGTGTGTGTGTGTGTGTGTGTGTGTGCGTGTGTGCGTGTGCATGTGTGCGTGTGTGTGTGTCGTGTGCGTGTGTGTGTGTGTGTGTGTGTGTGTGTGTGTGTGTGTGTGTGTGTGTGTGTGTGTGTGTGTGTGTGTTAGAGCGTCCATGCGTTTGTATGTGGAGAGCCCAGATGTACTCCCACCAGCAGATAGATGGATCCTAGTGAATGGTCCAATAGGATGTGAGGGTTTAGATGTCATCGTCTTTCCTGCCCGGCGTCTTGTAGCCCTACAAACACATAGTGCTGCTTTATGATAACTCATTACCACACAGGTGTGTGTGCGTGTGTGCGCGCGTGTGTGTGTGTGGTTATTGTTTTACTCCTCTCCAGCGTCTCCCTAGAGAAGTATCTGTGAAAGGCCCGCTCCGCTCCGCATAACATCTTCAGATTCACCTCTAATACAGCACTGTAGCCAGGTAAGAAGACCTTCATTGTGGCGCTGAGAGAGATCTGGGGAGTTTGGATCAAATTGCGACTGAGACAACATCACCTCGTTTATCTGGTAAATAATTCAACCCCGAGCGCCTGAAAACAAATCAAAGCTGCGTGTTTAACGAGAAAGCAGTGGAGAGAGACTTTCCTTTTCCCCATAAAGCTGGTGCCTACAGATAGCAACACATTGACACATCTCTGATATTCATGCAGCACAAAGATGCTACAGAGAGGTGTGTGTGGGGAGCGGGGGGAGAGATGGAGGGAGAGAGAGATGGAGGGAGAGAGAAATGGAGGGAGAGAGATGGAGGGAGAGAGAGATGGAGAGAGAGAGATGGAGGGAGGGAGAGAGAGATGGAGGGAGAGAGAGATGGAGGGAGAGAGAGATGGAGGGAGAGAGAGATGGAGGGAGAGAACGATGGAGAGAGAGAGATGGAGGGAGGGAGAGAGAGAAGGAGGGAGAGAGTGATGGAGGGAGAGAGAAATGGAGGGAGAGAGAGATGGATGGAGAGTGAGATGGATGGAGAGAGATATGGAGGGAGAGAGAAATGGAGGGAGAGAGAGATGGATGGAGAGAAAGATGGAGGGAGAAATGGAGGGAGAGAGAGATGGAGGGAGAGAGAGATGGATGGAGAGAGAGATGGAGAGAGAGAGAGATGTAGGGAGAGAGATGGAGGGAGAGGAGAGAGAGATGGAGGTAGAGAGAGATGGAGGGAGAGGGAGATGGAGGGAGAGAGATGGAGGGAGAGAGAGATGGAGGGAGAGAGATGGAGGGAGAGAGATGGAGGGAGAGGGAGATGGAGGGAGAGAGAGATGGAAGGAGAGAGATGGAAGGAGAGAGAGATGGAGGGAGAGAGATGGAGGGAGAGAGATGGAGGGAGAGGGAGATGGAGGCAGAGAGAGATGGAGGGAGAGAGAAATGGAGGGAGAGAGAGATGGAGGAAGAGATGGAGGGAGAGATGGAGGGAGAGAGAAATTGAGGGAGAGAGAAATGGAGGGAGAGAGAGATGGAGGGGAGAGAGAGATGGAGGGAGAGAGATGGAGAGAGAGAGATGGAGGGAGATGGAGGGAGGGAGAGCTGGGGGAGAGAGAGAGAGATGGAGGGAGAGAGAGATGGAGGGAGAGAGAAATGGAGGGAGAGAGAAATGGAGGGAGAGAGAGATGGAGGGAGAGAGAGATGGATGGGGAGAGAAGATGGAGGGGGGAGAGATGGAGGGGGAGAGAGATGGAGGGGAGAGAGAGATGGAGGGAGAGAGATGGAGGGAGAGAGAGATGGAGGGAGAGAGAGATGGAGGGGAGAAGATGGAGGGAGAGAGAGAGATGGAGGAGAGATGGAGGGAGAGAGATGGAGGGAGAGAGAGATGGATGGAGAGAGATGGAGGGAGAGAGAGATGGAGGGAGAGAGAGATGGAGGGAGAGAGAGATGGAGGGAGATGGAGAGAGAGATGGAGGGGGAGAGAAATGGAGGGGAGAGAGATGGATGGAGAGAGAGATGGAGGAGAGAGAGATGGAGGGAGAGAGAGATGGAGGGGAGAGAGAGATGAGATGGAGAGAGAGATGGATGGGGAGAGAAATGGAGGGAGAGAGATGGAGGGAGAGAGGATGGAGGGAGAGATGGAGGGGGAGATGGATGGGGAGAGAAATGGAGATGAGATGGGGAGAGAGAGATGGATGGGGAGAGAGAGATGGAGGGGGAGAGCTGGGGAAGAGATGGAGGAGAGAGAGATGGAGGGGAGAGAGAAATGGAGGGAGAGAGAGATGGAGGGAGAGATGGAGGGGAGATGGAGAGAGAGATGGATGGGGAGAGAGAGATGGAGGGGAGAGAGATGGAGGGGAGAGAGAGATGGAGGGGAGAGAGATGCTGGGAGAGGGAGATGGAGGGGAGAGAGAGATGGAGGGAGGGGAGAGAGATGGAGGGAGAGAGAGATGGAGGGAGAGAGAGATGGGGGAGAGAGAGATGGAGGGAGAGGAGATGGATGGAGATGGAGGGAGAGAGATGGAGGGAGAGGGGAGATGAGATGGGGGAGAGAGAGATGGAGGGAGAGAGAGATGGAGGGGAGATGGAGGGAGATGGAGGGAGAAGAGATGGAGGGGAGAGGAGAGAGATGGAGGGAGGAGAGAGAGATGGAGGGAGAGGAGATGGAGGGGAGAGGAGATGGAGGGAGAGGGGGGGAGAGAGATGGAGGGAGAGGAGATGGAGGGGAGAAGAGATGGAGGGAGAGGAGATGGGGAGAGAGATGGAGGAGAGAGGAGATGGAGGGAGAAAGAGATGGAGGGAGAAGAGATGGAGGGGGAGAAGGATGGAGAGGAGAGGAGATGGAGGGGAGAGGGAGATGGAGGGGAGAAGAGATGGAGGGGGAGAAGAGATGGAGGGGAGAAGAGATGGAGGAGAGGAGATGAGAGAGAAGAGATGGAGGGGAGAATGGATGGAGGGGAGAAGAGATGGAGGGGGAGAAGAGATGGAGGGGAGAGGAGATGGAGGGGAGAAGAGATGGAGGGAGAGGAGATGGAGGGGAGAAGAGATGGAGGGGAGAAGAGATGGAGGGGAGAGGAGATGGATGGAGGGGAGGGAGAAGAGATGGAGGGGAGAGGAGATGGAGGGAGAAGAGATGGAGGGAGAAGAGATGGAGGAGAAGGAGATGGAGGGGGAGAGGAGATGGAGGGGAGAGGAGATGGAGGGGAGAGGAGATGGGGGAGAGGAGGAGATGGAGGGGAGAGGAGATGGAGGGGAGAAGAGATGGAGGGGAGAGGAGATGGAGGGGGAGGAGATGGAGGGGAGAGGAGATGGAGGGGAGAGGAGATGGAGGGGAGGAGATGGAGGGGGAGAGGAGATGGAGGAGATGGAGAGAAGAGATGGGGGGAGGAGATGGGGGGAGAGGAGATGGAGGGGAGAAGAGATGGAGGGGAGAGGAGATGGAGGGGAGAGGAGATGGAGGGGAGAGGAGATGGAGGGAGAGAAGAGATGGAGGGGAGAAGAGATGGAGGGGAGAGAGATGGAGGGAGAGGAGATGGAGGAGGAGAAGAGATGGAGGGGAGAAGAGATGGAGGGGAGAGGAGATGGAGATGGAGATGGAGAAGGAGATGGAGGGGAGAAGAGATGGAGAGGAGATGGAGGGGAGAGGAGATGGAGGGGAGAAGAGATGGAGGGAGATGGAGATGGAGATGGAGGGGAGAAGAGATGGAGGGAGAGGAGATGGAGGGAGAAGAGATGAGGGGAGAAGAGATGGAGGGAGAAGAGATGGAGGGAGAAGAGATGGAGGGAGAGGAGATGGGGGAGAAGAGATGGAGAGGAGAAGAGATGGAGGGAGAAGAGATGGGAGGGGAGAAGAGATGGAGGGGAGAGAGATGGAGGGAGAGGAGATGGAGGGGAGAAGAGATGGAAGGAGAGGAGATGGAGGGGGAGAGGAGAGGAGAGGGAGGAGAAGAGATGGAGGGGAGAGGAAATGGAGGGGGAGAAGAGATGGAGGGGGAGAAGAGATGGAGGGGGAGAGGAGATGGAGGGGAGAGGAGAGGAGAGGAGAGGAGATGGAGAGGAGAGGAGATGGAGGGGAGAAGAGATGGAGGGGAGAAGAGATGGAGAGGAGAAGAGATGGAGGGGAGAAGAGATGGAGGGGAGAAGAGATGGAGGGGAGAAGAGATGGAGGGAGAGGAGATGGAGGAGAAGAGATGGAGGGGAAGAGATGGAGGAGAGGAGATGGGGGGAAGGAGATGGAGGGGAGAAGAGATGGATGGAGGGGAGAAGAGATGGAGGGGAGAGGAGATGGAGGGGAGAGGAGATGGAGGGAGAAGAGATGGAGGGAGAAGAGATGGAGGGGAGAGGAGATGGAGGGGAGGAGATGGAGAGGAGATGGAGGGAGAAGAGATGGAGGGAGAAGAGATGGAGGGGAGAGGAGATGGAGGGGAGAAGAGATGGAGGGGAGAAGAGATGGAGGGAGAAGAGATGGAGGGAGAGGAGATGGAGGGGAGAGGAGATGGAGGGAGAAGAGATGGAGGGGAGAAGAGATGGAGATGGGAGGGAGAGGAGATGGGAGGGAGAAGAGATGGAGGGAGAAGAGATGGAGGGGAGAAGAGATGAGAGGAGAGGAGATGGAGGGAGGGAGATGGAGGGGAGAAGAGATGGAGGGGAGAAGAGATGGAGGGGAGAGGAGATGGGGGAGAAGAGATGGAGGGGAGAAGAGATGGAGGGGAGAAGAGATGGAGGGGAGGGAGATGGGAGGAGAAGAGATGGAGGGGAGAAGAGATGGAGGGAGAAGAGATGGAGGGGAGAGATGGAGGGGAGAAGAGATGGAGGGAGAAGAGATGGAGAGGAGAAGAGATGGAGGGGAGATGGAGAGGAGAGGAGATGGAGGGGAGAAGAGATGGGGGGAGAGGAAATGGAGAGGAGAAGAGATGGAGGGAGAGGAGATGGAGGGAGAGGAGATGGAGAGGAGAAGAGATGGAGGGGAGATGGAGAGGGAGAGGAAATGGAGAGGAGAAGAGATGGAGGGAGAGGAAATGGAGAGGAGAAGAGATGGAGAGGAGAAGAGATGGAGGGGAGAAGAGATGGAGGGAGAAGAGATGGAGAGGAGAAGAGATGGAGGGGAGAGGAGATGGAGGGGAGAAGAGATGGAGGGAGAGGAGATGGAGGAGGAGAAGAGATGGATGGGGGAGAAGAGATGGAGGGAGAAGAGATGGAGAGGAGAAGAGATGGAGGGGAGAAGAGATGGAGGGGAGAAGAGATGGAGGGAGAAGAGATGGAGGGGGGGAGAGGGGAGATGGAGAGGAGAAGAGATGGAGGGGAGAGGAAATGGAGAGGAGAAGAGATGGAGGGGAGAAGAGATGGAGGGAGAAGAGATGGGGGGGAGAAGAGATGGAGGGAGAAGAGATGGAGGGAGAAGAGATGGAGGGGAGAAGAGATGGAGGGGGAGAAGAGATGGAGGGGAGAGGAGATGGAGGGGAGAGAGATGGATGGAGAGGAAATGGAGAGGAGAAGAGATGGAGGGGAGAGGAGATGGGGGGAGAAGAGATGGAGGGGAGAAGAGATGGAGGGGAGAGGAGATGGAGGGGAGAAGAGATGGAGGGGAGAGAGATGGAGATGGAGAAGAGATGGAGGGAGAAGAGATGGAGAGATGGAGGAGAAGAGATGGAGGGGAGAAGAGATGGAGGAGATGAGATGGAGGGGAGAGAGATGGAGGGGAGAAGAGATGGAGGGGAGAAGAGATGGAGAGGAGAAGAGATGGAGGGGAGAGGAGATGGAGGGGAGAAGAGATGGAGGGAGAAGAGATGGAGGGGAGAGGAGATGGAGAGGAGAAGAGATGGAGGGAGAGATGGAGGGGAGATGGAGGGAGAGGAGATGGAGGGAGAGGAGATGGAGGGAGAAGAGATGGAGGGGAGAGGGAGATGAGGGGAGAAGAGATGGAGGGAGAAGAGATGGAGGAGAGGAGATGGAGGGGAGAAGAGATGGAGGGGAGAAGAGATGGAGGGGAGAGGAGATGGAGGGGAGAAGAGATGGAGGGGAGAAGAGATGGAGGGAGAAGAGATGGAGGGGAGAAGAGATGGGGGGAGAGGAGATGGAGGGAGAAGAGATGGAGGGAGAAGAGATGGAGGGGAGAGGAGATGGAGGAGAGGAGATGGAGGGGAGAGAGATGGAGGGGAGAGGAGATGGAGGAGGAGAAGAGATGGAGGGGAGAGGATGGAGGGAGAGGAGATGGGGAGAGGAGATGGAGGGGAGAAGAGATGGGGGAGAGGAGATGGAGGGAGAAGAGATGGAGGGAGAAGAGATGGGGGGAGAGGAGATGGAGGGGAGAAGAGATGGGGGGAGAAGGAGATGGGGGAGAAGAGATGGAGGGAGAGGAGATGGAGGGGAGAGGAGATGGAGGGAGAAGAGATGGAGGGGAGAAGAGATGGAGGGGGAGGAGATGGGGGAGAAGAGATGGAGGGGAGAAGAGATGGAGGGGAGAGGAGATGGGGAGAAGAGATGGAGGGGAGAGGAGATGGAGGGGAGAGGAGATGGAGAGGAGGAGATGGAGGGGAGAGGAAATGGAGGGAGAAGAGATGGAGGGGAGAGGAAATGGGGAGAAGAGATGGGGGAGAAGAGATGGAGGAGAGGAGATGGAGGGAGAAGAGATGGAGGGAGAGGAGATGGGGGAGAGGAGATGGAGGGGAGAAGAGATGGAGGGGAGAGGAAATGGAGGGGAGAAGAGATGGAGGGGAGAAGAGATGGAGGGGAGAGGAAATGGAGAGGAGAAGAGATGGAGAGAAGAGATGGAGGGGAGAGGAGATGGAGGGGAGAAGAGATGGAGGGGAGAAGAGATGGAGGGGAGAAGAGATGGAGGGGAGGAGATGGAGGGAGAAGAGATGGAGGGGAGAAGAGATGGAGAGGAGAGAGATGGAGGGGAGAAGAGATGGAGGGGAGAGGAGATGGAGAGGAGAAGAGATGAGAGGAGAAGAGATGGAGGGAGAGGAGATGGAGAGGAGAAGAGATGGAGGGGAGATGGAGATGGAGAGGAGAAGATGGAGGGAGAAGAGATGGAGGGGAGAGAGATGGAGAGGAGAAGAGATGGAGGAGAAGAAATGGAGGGGAGAAGAGATGAGGGGAGAAGAGATGGAGGGGAGAAGAGATGGAGGGGAGAGGAAATGGAGGGGAGAAGAGATGGAGGGGAGAAGAGATGGAGGGGAGAGGAGATGGAGAGGAGAGGAGATGGAGGGGAGAAGAGATGGGGGAGAAGAGATGGAGGGGAGAAGAGATGGAGGGGGAGAGGAGATGGAGAAGAGATGGAGGGGAGAAGAGATGGAGGGGAGAAGAGATGGGAGGGAGATGGAAGATGGAGATGGAGGAGAGAGATGGAGGGAGAAGAGATGGAGGGGAGAAGAGATGGAGGGAGAAGAGATGGAGGGAGAGGAGATGGGGGAGAAGAGATGGAGAGAGGAGATGGAGGGGAGAAGAGATGGAGGGGAGAGGAGATGGAGGGGAGAGGAGATGGAGGGGAGAGGAGATGGAGAGGAGAAGAGATGGGGGGAGAAGAGATGGATGGAGAGGAGAAGAGATGGAGGGAGAGGAAATGGAGGGAGAAGAGATGGAGGGAGAAGAGATGGGGGGAGAAGAGATGGAGGGAGAAGAGATGGAGGGGAGAAGAGATGGAGGGGAGAAGAGATGGGAGGGAGAGGAGATGGAGGGGAGAGGAGATGGAGGGAGAGAAGAGATGGAGGGGAGAGGAAATGGAGAGGAGAAGAGATGGGGAGAGAGATGGAGGGAGAAGAGATGAGAGGAGAGGAGATGGAGGGGAGAAGAGATGGAGGGGAGAGGGGAGATGGAGAGGGAGAAGAGATGGAGGGAGAGAGGAGAGAGGAGAAGAGATGGAGGAGAGGAGATGGAGGGGAGAAGAGATGGAGGGGAGAAGAGATGGAGGGGAGAGAGGAGATGGAGGAGAAGAGATGGAGGGGAGAGGAGATGGGAGGAGAAGAGATGGAGGGAGAAGAGATGGAGGGAGAGGAGATGGAGGGGAGAAGAGATGGAGGGAGAGAGATGGAGATGGAGGAGAGGAGAAGAGATGGAGGGGAGAGGAGATGGAGGGATGGAGGGAGAGGAGATGGAGGGAGAAGAGATGGAGGGGAGAAGAGATGGAGGGAGAGGAGATGGAGGGGAGAAGAGATGGAGGGGAGAAGAGATGGAGGGGAGAGGAGATGGAGGGGAGAGAGATGGAGGGGAGAGGAGATGGAGGGGAGAAGAGATGGGGGAGAAGAGATGGAGGGAGAAGAGATGGAGGGGAGGAGATGGAGGGAGAGGAGATGGAGGGGAGAAGAGATGGAGGGGAGAAGAGATGGAGGGGAGAGGAGATGGAGGAGGAGATGGAGGGAGAGGAGATGGAGGGGAGAGGAGATGGAGGGGAGAAGAGATGGAGGGGAGAAGAGATGGGGGGAGAAGAGATGGAGGGAGAGGAGATGGGAGGGAGAAGAGATGGAGGGGGAGAGGAGATGGAGGGGAGAGAGATGGGGGAGAAGAGATGGAGGGGAGAAGAGATGGAGGGGAGAAGAGATGGAGGGAGAAGAGATGGAGGGGAGAAGAGATGGAGGGGAGAAGAGATGGAGGGGAGGAGATGGGGGGAGAGATGGAGGGGAGAAGAGATGGAGGGAGAGGAGATGGAGGGAGAAGAGATGGAGGAGAGAGAGGAGATGGAGGGAGAGAGATGGAGGAAGAGATGGAGGGGAGAAGAGATGGAGGGAGAGGAGATGGAGGGGAGAGGAGATGGAGGGGAGAAGAGATGGAGGGGAGAGGAAATGGAGGGGAGAAGAGATGGAGGGGAGAAGAGATGGAGGGGAGAGGAGATGGGGAGAAGAGATGGGGGGAGAAGAGATGGAGGGGAGAGGAGATGGAGGGGAGAAGAGATGGAGGGGGAGGAAGATGGAGGGGAGAGGAGATGGAGGGGAGAAGAGATGGAGGGGAGAGGAAATGGAGGGAGAGAGATGGAGGGAGAGATGGATGGGGGAGGAAATGGAGGGGAGAAGAGATGGAGGGGAGAGGAAATGGAGGGGAGAAGAGATGGAGGGGAGAGAGATGGAGGGAGATGGAGATGGAGGGGAGAAGAGATGGAGGGGAAGAGATGGAGGGGAGAAGAGATGGGGGAGAAGAGATGGAGGGAGAAGAGATGGAGGGGAGAAGGAGATGTGAGGAGAGGAGATGGAGGGGAGAGAAGATGGAGGGGAGAAGAGATGGAGGGAGAAGAGATGGAGGGGAGAAGAGATGGAGGGGAGAGGAGATGGAGGGAGAGGAGATGGAGGGGAGAAGAGATGGGGGAGAGGAGATGGAGGGGAGAAGAGATGGAGATGGGGGGAGAAGAGATGGAGGGAGAAGAGATGGAGGGAGAGGAGATGGAGGGAGAAGAGATGGAGGGGGGAGAAGATGATGGGGAGAAGAGATGGAGGGGAGAAGGAGATGGGGGAGAGGAGATGGAGGGGAGAAGAGATGGAGGGGAGAGGAGATGGAGGGGAGAGGAGATGGAGGGGAGAAGAGATGGAGGGGAGAGGAAATGGAGGGGAGAGGAGATGGAGGGGAGAAGAGATGGAGGGAGAGGATGGAGGAGAAGAGATGGAGGAGGAGATGGGGAGAGGAGATGGAGGGAGAAGAGATGGGGGGAGGAGAGGAAGAAGGATGGGGAGAGGAGATGGAGGGGAGAAGAGATGGAGGGAGAAGAGATGGAGGGGAGAGGAAATGGAGGGATGAAGAGATGGAGGGGAGAAGATGGAGGGGAGAAGAGATGGAGGGGAGAGGAAATGGAGGGGAGAGGAGATGGAGGGGAGAAGAGATGGAGGGGAGAAGAGATGGAGGGGAGAGGAGATGGAGGGGAGAAGAGATGGAGGGGAGAGAGATGGAGGGGAGAAGAGATGGAGGGGAGAAGAGATGAGGGGAGAGGAGATGGAGGGGAGAGGAGATGGAGGGGAGAAGAGATGGAGAGATGGAGGGGAAGAGATGGGGGGAGAGGAGATGGAGGGAGAGAGGAGATGGAGGGGAGGAGATGGAGGGGAGAAGAGATGGAGGGGAGAAGAGATGGAGGGAGAAGAGATGGGGGAGAAGAGATGGAGGGGAGAGGAGATGGAGGGGAGAAGAGATGGAGGGAGAGGAGATGGAGGGGAGAAGAGATGGAGGGGAGAAGAGATGGAGGGAGAAGAGATGGAGGGGAGAAGAGATGGAGGGGAGAGGAAATGGAGGGAGAAGAGATGGAGGGGAGAAGAGATGGAGGGGAGGAAGATGGAGGGGAGAAGAGATGGAGGGAGAGGAAATGGGGGGGAGAAGAGATGGGGGGAGAGGAGATGGGGGAGAAGAGATGGAGGGAGAAGAGATGGAGGAGAGGAAATGGAGGGGAGAGAGATGGAGGGGAGAGAGATGGGGGAGAAGAGATGGGGGGAGAAGAGATGGAGGGGGGAGATGGAGGGGAGAAATGGAGGGGAGAAGAGATGGAGGGAGAGGAGATGGGGGAGAGGAGATGGAGGGGAGGGAGATGGAGAGGAGGGAGGGGAGAAGATGGAGGGGAGAGGAGATGATGGAGGGGAGAAGAGATGGAGGGAGAGGAGATGGAGGGGAGAGAGATGGAGGGGAGAAGAGATGGGGGGGAGATGGAGGGGAGAAGAGATGGAGGGGGAGAAGAGATGGGGGAGAAGAGATGGAGGAGAAGAGATGGAGGGAGAAGAGATGGAGGGGAGAAGAGATGGGGGAGAGGAGATGGAGGGGAGAAGAGATGGAGGGGAAGAGATGGAGGGGAAGAGATGGGGGGAGAAGAGATGGAGGGGAGAAGAGATGGAGGGAGAAGAGATGGAGGGGAGAAGAGATGGAGGAGAAGAGATGGAGGGGAGAAGAGATGGGGGAGAGAGATGGGGGAGAAGAGATGGAGGGGAGAGGAGATGGGGGGAGAAGAGATGGAGGGGAGAAGAGATGGGGGAGAGATGGATAAGAAGAGATGGGGGAGAAGAGATGGAGGGGAGAAGATATGGAGGGGAGAAGAGATGGGGAGAAGAGATGGGGGGAGAAGGAGATGGAGGGGAGAAGAGATGGAGGGGAGAAGAGATGGGGGAGAAGAGATGGAGGGGAGAAGAGATGGAGGGAGAAGAGATGGAGGGGAGAAGAGATGGAGGGAGAAGAGATGGAGGGGAGAAGAGATGGAGGGGAGAAGAGATGGAGGGAGAAGAGATGGAGGGGAGAGGAGATGGAGGGGAGAAGAGATGGGGGGAGAAGAGATGGAGGGGAGAAGAGATGGAGGGAGAAGAGATGGAGGGGAGAAGAGATGGAGGGGAGAGGAGATGGGGGAGAGGAGATGGGGGAGAGGAGATGGAGGGGAGATGGGTAGGAGATGGGGAGGAGATGAGATGGAGAGGAGATGGGGAGGAGTGGAGATGGGGAGGAGATGGGGAGGAGAGGAGATGGAGAGAGGAGATGGGGAGGAGAGGAGATGGGGAGGGAGATGGGGGAGGAGAGGAGATGGAGAGGAGATGGAGGGAGAAGAGATGGGGAGGAGATGGAGATGGGGAGTAGAGGAAGAGGAGAGGAGAAGAAATGGGGGAGGAGATGGAGAGGAGAGGAGATGGAGAGGAGAAGATATGGGGAGGAGATGGGGTGGAGAGGAGATGGAGAAGAGATGGGGAGGAGATGGGGAGAGAGGAGATGGAGAGGAGATGGGGAGTAGAGGAGATGGGGAGGAGAGGAGATGGGGAGGAGAGGAGGTGGGGGAGAAGATGGGGTGGAGAGAGGATGGAGTGGAGAAGAGATGGGGGGAGGAGAAGAGATGGAGAGGAGAAGAGATGGGGAGGAGAGGAGATGGAGGGGAGAGGAAATGGGGAGGAGATGGAGAGGGAGAGGAGATGGGGAGTAGAGGAGATGAGAGGAGATGGAGAGGCGAAGAGATGGCGAGGAGATGGGGAGGGGAGATGAGAGAAATGAAGAGGAGATGGGGAGGAGATGGAGAGAGGAGAGGAGATGGGGAGGAGAGGAGATGGAGAGGAGATGTGGAGGAGAGGAAGTGGGAGGGGATGAGATGGAGAGGAGATGGGGAGGAGTTGGAGATGGAGAGGAAAGGAGATGGAGAGGAGAAGAGATGGGGAGGAGAGGAGATGGAGAGGAGAAAGAGATGGGGAGGAGAGGAGATGGAGAGGAGATGGAGGGAGAAGATATGGGGAGGAGATGGGATGGAGAGAAGAGGAGAGGAGATGGAGGGAGAAGAGATGGGGAGGAGATGGGGTGGAGAGGAGATGGAGAAGAGATGGGGAGGAGATGGGTTGGAGAGAAGATGGAGATGAGATGGAGAGGAGAAGAGATGGGGAGGAGATGGAGATGGGGAGTAGAGGAAGACGAGAGGAGAGGAAATGGGGAGGAGATGGAGAGGAGAGGAGATGGGGAGTAGAGGAGATGAGAGGAGATGGAGAGGAGAAGAGATGGCGAGGAGATGGGGAGTAGAGGAGATGAGAGGAAATGAAGAGGAGATGGAGATGGGGGAGATGGGGAGGAGAGGAGAGGAGATGGGGAGGTGAGGAGATGGAAAGGAGATGGGGAGGAGATGAGATGGAGAGGAGATGGGGAGGAGAGGAGATGGGGAGGAGAGGAGGTGGGGAGGAGATGAGATGGAGAGGAGATGGGGAGGAGATGGCATGGAGAAGAGATGGGGAGGAGATGGGGATGGAGTGGCGAGATGGGGAGGGAGAGGAGATGGGGGGAGGAGAGGAGATGGGGAGGAGAGGAGGTGGGGAGAGATGAGATGGGGAGAGGAGATGGGGAGGAGATGGAGAGGGAGAGGAGATGGAGATGGAGAGGAGATGGAGAGGAAAGGAGATGGAGAGGAGATGGGGAGGAGAGGAGATGGAGAGGAGAAGAGATGGGGAGGAGAGGAGATGGAGAGGAGAAGATATGGGGAGAAGATGGGGTGGAGAGGAGATGAGAGGAGATGGAGAGGAGAAGTGATGGCGAGAGATGGGGAGTAGAGGAGATGAGAGGAAATGAAGAGGAGATGGGGAGGAGAGGAGATGGGGGAGATGTAGAGGGAGGAGATGGGGAGGAGATGGAGATGGAGAGGAGATGGGGAGGAGAGGAGATGGAGAGGAGATGGGGAGGAGAGGAGATGGGGAGGAGAGGAGGTGGGGAGGAGATGAGATGGGTGAGGAGATGGGGAGGAGAGGAGATGGGGAGGAGATGGGGAGGAGAGGAGAGGAGATGGGGAGGAGAGGAGATGGAAAGGAGATGGGGAGGAGAGGAGATGGAGAGGAGATGGGGAGGAGAGGAGATGGGGAGGAGAGGAGGTGGGGAGGAGATGAGATGGTGAGGGAGATGGGGAGGAGAGGAGATGGGGAGGAGATGGGGAGGAGAGGAGATGGAGAGGAGATTTGGAGGAGATGACATGGAGAGGAGATGGGGAGGAGATGGGGATGGAGAGGAGATGGGGAGTAGAGGAGATGGGGAGGAGAGGAGATGGGGAGGAGAGGAGATGGGGAGGAGAGGAGGTGGGGAGGAGATGAGATGGGGGAGAGGAGATGGGGAGGAGATGGAGAGGAGATGGGGAGGAAAGGAGATGGAGAGGAGATGGTGAGGAGAGGAGAGGAGATGGAGAGGAGAAGAGATGGGGAGGGAGAGGAGATGGAGAGGAGAGGAGATGGAGAGGAGAAGATATGAGGAGAAGATGGGGTGGAGAGAAAATGGGTTGAGAAGAGATGGGGAGGAGATGGAGAAGGGGAGTAGAGGAAGAGGAGAGGAGAGGAAATGGGGAGGAGATGGAGAGGAGAGGAGATGGGAAGTAGAGGAGATGAGAGGAGATGGAGAGCAGAGGAAATGGGGAGGAGAGGAGATGGAGAGGAGATGGAGAGGAGAGGAGATGGGAGGATAGGAGATGGAAAGGAGAGGAGATGGACAGGAGAGGAGGTGGGGAGGAGATGAGATGGAGAGGAGATGGGGAGGAGATGGCATGGAGAAGAGATGGGGAGGAGATGGGGATGGAGAGGAGATGGGGAGGAGAGGAGATGGGGAGGAGAGGAGATGGGGGAGGAGAGGAGGTGGGGAGTAGATGAGATGGGGGGAGAGGAGATGGGGAGGAGATGGAGAGGAGAGGAGATGGAGATGGAGAGGAGATGGAGAGGAAAGGAGATGGAGAGGAGATGGGGAGGAGAGGAGATGGAGAGGAGAAGAGATGGGGAGGAGAGGAGATGGAGAGGAGAAGATATGGGGAGAAGATGGGGGTGGAGAGGAGATGAGAGGAGATGGAGAGGAGAAGTGATGGCGAGAGATGGGGAGTAGAGGAGATGAGAGGAAATGAAGAGGAGATGGGGAGGAGAGGAGATGGGGGAGATGTAGAGGGGAGGAGATGGGGAGGAGATGGAGATGGAGAGGAGATGGGGAGGAGAGGAGAGGAGATGGGGAGGAGAGGAGATGGAAAGGAGATGGGGAGGAGAGGAGATGGAGAGGAGATGGGAGGAGAGGAGATGGGGAGGAGAGGAGGTGGGGAGGAGATGAGATGGTGAGGAGATGGGGAGGAGAGGAGATGGGGAGGAGATGGGGAGGAGAGGAGAGGAGATGGGGAGGAGAGGAGATGGAAAGGAGATGGGGAGGAGAGGAGATGGAGAGGAGATGGGGAGGAGAGGAGATGGAGAGGAGATGGGGAGGAGAGGAGATGGGGAGGAGAGGAGATGGGGAGAGAGGAGGTGGGGAGGAGATGAGATGGTGAGGAGATGGGGAGGAGAGGAGATGGGGAGGAGATGGGGAGGAGAGGAGATGGAGAGGAGATTTGGAGGAGATGACATGGAGAGGAGATGGGGAGGAGATGGGGATGGAGAGGAGATGGGGAGTAGAGGAGATGGGGAGGAGAGGAGATGGGGAGGAGAGGAGATGGGGAGGAGAGGAGGTGGGGAGGAGATGAGATGGGGGAGAGGAGATGGGGGGAGGAGATGGAGAGGAGATGGGGAGGAAAGGAGATGGAGAGGAGATGGTGAGGAGAGGAGAGGAGATGGAGAGGAGAAGAGATGGGGAGGAGAGGAGATGGAGAGGAGAGGAGATGGAGAGGAGAAGATATGAGGAGAAGATGGGGTGGAGAGAAAATGGGTTGGAGAAGAGATGGGGAGGAGATGGAGAAGGGGAGTAGAGGAAGAGGAGAGGAGAGGAAATGGGGAGGAGATGGAGAGGAGAGGAGATGGGAAGTAGAGGAGATGAGAGGAGATGGAGAGGAGAGGAAATGGGGAGGAGAGGAGATGGAGAGGAGAGGAGATGGAGAGGAGAGGAGATGGGAGGATAGGAGATGGAAAGGAGAGGAGATGGACAGGAGAGGAGATGAGGAGGAGAGGAAATGGGGATGAGAGGAAATGGGGAGGAGAGGAGATGGAGAGGAGATGAAGAAGAGAGGAGATGGGGAGGATATGGTGAGGAGATGAGGAGGAGATGAGATGGGGCAGAGATGGAGAGGAGAGGAGATTGAGAGGAGAGGAGAGGAAATGGGGAGGAGAGGCGATGGAGAGGAGAGGAGATGGAGAGGAGATGGAGAGGAGAGGAGATGGGAGTAGAGAAGATGGAGAGGAGATGGGAGGAGAGAAGATGGAGAGGAGATGGAGAAGAGAGGAGATGGAGAGGAGATGGAGAGGAGAGGAGATGGAAAGGAGAGGAGATGGACAGGAGAGGAGATGAGGAGGAGAGGATATGGAGAGGAGAGGATATGGAGATGAGAGGAAATGGGGATGAGAGGAAATGGGGAGGATAGGAGATGGAGAGGAGAGGAGATGGAGAGGAGAGAAGATGGAGAGGACATGAGAGGAGATGGGGAGGAGAGGAGATGAGATGGGGAGGAGAGGAGAGGAGAGGAAATGGGGAGGATGGGGAGGAGACGAGATGGGGACGAGGTGGGGAGGAGAGGAGAGGAAATGGGGAGGAGAGGCGATGGAGAGGAGATGAGGAGGAGATGGAGTGGAGAGGAGATGGGGAGAGGGGAGTTGTGTAGTGACACACATTGGAAGTGGGTACCTCAGGAGGGGGAGGAGGTACCTTAGGAAAATCTAAAGATAGAGGAGGGATGAGAGGACGGGCTAAAGTAAGAGAGAGAGAGAGATAGAGAAAGCTTGTGAAAGCATGAGAGAGAAAAAGAGAGAAGGAGGAATTGAGAAAGGAGGCGATACAGAGCGAGAACGAGAGAGAGAGAGAGAGAGAGAGAGAGAGAGAGAGAGAGATGCTAGGCTGCTTTCATGGACACAGTAAATAATTTTGCAATTGTCTCTTTATGTCTATGTGTTGTCTGTTATGTCCATGTGTTGTCTGTACTCCTCTGAGACGCTGAAGGCACTCTCTGAGACGCTGAAGGCACTCTCTGAGACGCCGAAGGCTCTCTCCTCTGAGACGCTGAAGGCTCTCTCCTCTGAGACGCTGAAGGCTCTCTCCTCTGAGACGCTGAAGGCTCTCTCC